>NW_028120463.1:0-74889 GCF_965178545.1 Coloeus monedula
GTGGGAAGGCTGAGAGAAAGAAACAAGGCCTAAAAAGGCAGATGAGCCAAATCTGCCCAAAGCCTCCAATGGCCACATTCCCTGGCATTGCTGAGGACTTCAGCCAAGCTCCAAGCAAAAGGTGAGCCCCTGATTTTGGTGCCAAGGGAAACTCCAAGTTAAGAATGATCCAAATATGAAGCGCTTCTCACAAAACTCAGCTTTGCAAACCTTTCTTTGGGCTAAAAAAGAAAAGATGGGAATGCCCTTGGCAGAAAAGCAGCTGTGAGGCACAGCAGGCTTCAAATGCCTGTCAGCAGGAGCTCCAGGAGAAACGGCTGCTGGCTCCGGGCATCCTGGGCTTTCCAGGCAGGTTTTGTAGCAGATTGCAAGGCAGTTTTCCTGCCTCTGGGGGGTGGCACCTGCATCCCGCTGGAAAGGGAAAATGTGGAGAGAGGGGCAAGCGGGAAGACGGTTGCTGATGTGTGTCCTTGGATCGCAGTTCCTCCCGGTGAGTCTGTGCTGCTGGAAGTTTGAAGGAGATCAGTCCTGGAGTACGTGTGGGTTCACCTGTGGGGTTTGGGAGCGACGCTGGCCATGAAATTCCAGGGATGTTCCCTTTGCTGGAGTGAGAAGCAGTGGAAGCACTTTGCTGTCTGCTTCTTCATCGCCTGCGCCTCGGTCCCCTGGGGCTCCAGGTAATCCCCTCTCACCTTTGCTTTTCCAAGGGTCTCTAAATGAGGGCTTGAGCTTTGGTGTAGCTCCCTTTACAGGGAAGATCTGTTCCAGGAAAGGTCTCCTGGTCTGGACCGATGGCGTTGCAGGAAGAGCAGGAAACCCCGCAGCTCCTGTGGCTCCCTCATCCGATTTGCCTGCAGGCAGCAGCAAGGATCATTCCCAAGTGTCATGCCCTGGCTCCGTGACTCGGTGAGGTTGTGTTCCCCCAAAGGCCAGGGGCCGCTTTGTTTTGCGGCTCACGAAAGTCCAGCTCGGTGGTGCTGGGTTTGGTTTTTGTGTGTAATGAAGGCACTGAAAAATTCCCCTCCTTCACTGGCACAGCCCTGGAGTGGGAGCAGATTCCCCTTATCCCGCAGTTATCCCGCTCCTGCCCTGGATCCCTGCGGTGCCGTGTGTTCTCCAAGCTCACAGCACTGCTGGCTCTAAACAAGAAAAACAATCCCTGTTCCTTCTCTTCTCCGTCCTTGATGTTCCCAGGCCCTGCATCTCCCTGGCTATTCCCTGTGGGAGTCTTCATCTCCATCCCACCTTATCCCGATCAGGTAAGGGTCTGAGATGTGTTTAGCAGCAAATGCATTCCTGTGAAGAAAGCCAAGAGCAAAGAGCATCCAGATGCAGAGAAGTCTTTAGAAAAGCGTTCCAGACGTGCAAATGAGGGATGTGTCTTCCTGCATCTCCTGTTGTTTTTCTCTGTCACGTTTTGGAAGGGTTTCTCTCAGTGATTTCCTGCAGTCCAGGTGCGTCCCTTCTTTTGTCCAAATCCAGTGCCAGAGGATCGAACAACTGACGAGTGGGGCCTGGGATGAAAACGGTTCTCCTAAAATGAGGGAAACAATGCTAGAAGAGAAATGAGCATCCTTTTAATGCCTGGAATAAAAATGCTGGAAAAGGGCACTTTTTATTTGATATGGTGTCATTCTCCTTTTTTTTTCCATAGCTAAAACTCCACGGTGAGCAATCAGAGCAGAAATAGGAAATGCAGGAGTCTTGGATTCCACAGTGGGATTAACTTCCCTTTTCTGCTCTCTTTCAGGACAGGAAAAACCACTGAACTCGCCCCATCTTTGGGACCAAGAGCTTTGGTGCTGGAGTAGGCAAAGCCAGCTAGGGCCCCCCTTGTCCTGCCCATGGTGTGGGTCAGGGACAGGCTCCTCTTCTCCTCTGTGCTGGGATGAACTGCCTAGGGAATGCTATTACTGACAGCCCGGTCCTAGCCCCGGCTACTGGAAATGGGCGGAGGTGAAGAGGCAAGTGCCAGAGTTGCTTGGGGATGATGGAATTGTGGTGTTTGGCTGTGCCCAGAGGGGCAGGTTGGGCATTTCTGTGTGTCTGAGGACCGGTTTGGGTGCTGGGGAGCCCGGGGAGCCGAGCTCTCAGTGCATTCCCAGCTCACCCGGGGGTGGGAGCTGGTGCAGGGCTCTGGTCGGGCTCGGGGCAGGCCCTGGCCCCGGCACAGACACGCTGGGGTGCTTTGGGGCCGCTTGGGGAGCCGTGGGAGGAGAATGAGGGATGGTGCTGGGCAGAGCGATCGGCCTGTGCTCGTGTCAGCGCAGCCGTGCAGGGCACTGGGATCTGGGTAAAACACCGGCTCTCCTGGTGTTCAGGGAAGCAAGGTCTGTATTTATCCATACGTATTTATCCCTACATATTTATCCCTATATTTATCCATGGATTATCCATATATGTTTATCCATATACATTTATCCATATTTTTATCCACGTATTTACCCATGAATTTATCCCTATATTTACCCATGTATTTACCCAGGTATTTTATGAACACTCAAGTGCCATATCCATGTATTTTATGAGCACTTCCAGGGTTGGTGACTCCACCACTGCCCTGGGCAGCTGTTCCAGCGCTGGACAACCCTTCCCATGCTGGGCCAGGAGATGGATTCTGGAAATGCAGACTCCGAGGAGCAGGGGATTAAGGCAGCATTGGATTCCTTTATTCTCCCAGAAGGATAAAGGAGATTTATCCCCAGACGAACCAGAGGTGTTCACACTGAGGTCATTAGTGGGATTTCTTCCTTACTCCCACAAATACCCACTGGGGTGACAGAGTTCCCTACAAGGGCGGTGTTGGAAGGAGCTGCTGGAATGTTTTGCTGTTTATTGGGATCCACAGGATGTTTGGTGTCTCTCAGAGCTGTTCCAGGCTTTCCACAGACCCAAACGCTCCTCACACTTCTCCTCAGAGTAGAGAGGTTTCCCAGAGTGCTGGTTTTTAATTTCAGATGCTGGGATAACGACACGGCTTCAGGAGGCAGGAGACTCATTGTGCTGTGCCTCAGTCCAGGCAGGGACAACCCCCAGCTAATAAAAACCTCTTTAAAGCACAAGAAGTCCCATTAAACTGATATTATAAAGGCTGCAAATTGAAGCAGGCCTCAATCAGAAAGCAGCAGAATTTAATTCCCCCCCCTTGCCCATTTGCATGATGATCTCCTTCCTAATTGCCCATCTACGCTTTTCCCACAGAAGTGCTGTCCCGAGGTTGGAGATGGTTCCAGCTTTATGGAGCTTTGATCTTTATCTGGTTTTACTTTTTACAGGGCACAGAACCCGAGAGTGGCAGCTGCTTTCCTCTTGTTCCTCCTGTGGCAGTGAACTGCTCTTCCCAAGGACGGCTGCAGGAATTCTCAGGCAGCATAACGTATGGAATGCCAGGCACGCTACAGAATTCCAGTGGGAGCAGCAGGAACTTCTGTTCTTTACTGGCAGGGCTGTGCCATGAAGGGGAGCTCGGAGATATTGGTCAGCTCAGGGAATGAGCCTGGCTCATGGTAAGGAAATTCACTGTGCAGTTACTTCGGGCCCTTCTCCTCCTTCTCCTCCTTCTCCTCCTTCTCCTCCTTCTCCTCCTTCTCCTCCTTCTCCTCCTTCTCCTCCTTCTCCTCCTTCTCCTCCTTCTCCTTCTCCTTCTCCTTCTCCTTCTCCTTCTCCTTCTCCTTCTCCTTCTCCCTCTCTTCCCAACACCAGTTCCAGACCTCAGTATAATCCATGTTCCCACAGCCTGACCTTGCAGTTTTCCCAGTTTAGCAGCCCCAGCCACACTTGCAGCCTCTCTGTCTGGACTTTGTCTTGCTGAAATCTCCCTTTGTTGATCCTTTGCTGCCTCACCTTTTATCCAGCAATAACGTGCAGTGGGTGGAAGCTTCTCAGAATTCCCTCCCTGTTCCACTGGAAACATTCCCAAGTGGAAGCAGCTGCACTGCCCATCAGCACTTGCCTGCTTTTAGGGGTGGTTGAGGCATGAAGGATGCAACAAATGGAGTTGGCTCCAAGGGGATGAAATGCTCCCCCTGAGGCTGCTCAGAGAGCTGGAGCTGAGGAATCCGGGTGGGAATCACTCCAAGAAAAAGGAAGGAAAAGAGAGCAGAGGAACAGGGATGCAATTCCAACCTCTCCAAGGACTGGGATGGGCACATTCACCATCACCATTTAATCTAGACACGATTTCTTCTTTGCCTCTGGCTGCCAGGAGCAGGATGAGCAGTTTAATGAGTTTAAATAGTGAATAGTTTAATTAGCTGGAAGAGACTGGATCAATAGCTGCTTAAACAAACAACTGGATCCCTGTTTCCAAGCTTGGATGTAGTTTTGGAAGGTTCCTGGCAGTTTGGCAGGGATTAGTGATGCTGAGAATGTGCTTTTTTGTGGGTTTGGGGCTTTTACTCCTGTTCACGTGGCTGCTCTTTTTCTTGTTGAGTGGAAAACAGGAGGGAAAGAGCAACGACGGAAGGAATTCCACTCTTGCTGCTTCAAGGGATGGATCAGGAAGGGAACAGGCTGCAGGGAATTTGGAGTGCAAACTGAGATCTCTCCGATATTTTCGGCTCAGTCAGTCCATCAGTGCTTGGTAGCTGTTTAGGCCACGTGCAAGGTGAATGATGGTGCACATGGCAGAGCTGCTGGTGGCTCCTTCCCCTGCCCGGCTGTCAGTCACCCTGCAGGGTGCTGGAGCAGCGTGCCAGAGGCCGTGGATCCTATGGATCCCATGGATCCCAGGGGCGTGATCAGGAGCCTGGGCCTGCTGGCCACTCCTTGCTCTCTCTTACCCTGATTTTTCAGCTCTGCAGCGAATCCAGCTTGAGTTTTTCAACCCCCTAGAAACCCAGGGACCTTTCATGTCTGTTCTCAGATCTGGGATTTAAATCCAGCCCTTATCAAAGCACCCCGTGACCAGGCAGGCCCTGAATCCCAGCAGGGATCTGATAAAGAGGGACCTGACATCCTAAAGAAACCCTTTGAAATCCTGCTGGGATTGATTTGTATCCATAATGGAGCCCCGAGCTCTCTGCCAGGGAGAGATGAAGCTGCTCCTTTGCTTTATTATCCTCAGGCCCATCCCAGCTTTGAGGGAAATTCAGTCCCTCTTCAAGCCCCAAAATCATGGAAAAGCTCCTTTGTATCCTCTCCACAGCCCCTACGTGGATTAATCAACTTTTTATTTGATATGGTGTCATTCTCCTTTTTTTTCCATGGCTAAAACTCCACGGTGAGCAATCAGAGCAGAAATAGGAAATGCAGGAGTCTTGGATTCCACAGTGGGATTAACTTCCCTTTTCTGCTCTCTTTCAGGACAGGAAAAACCACTGAACTCGCCCCATCTTTGGGACCAAGAGCTTTGGTGCTGGAGTAGGCAAAGCCAGCTAGGGCCCCCCTTGTCCTGCCCATGGTGTGGGTCAGGGACAGGCTCCTCTTCTCCTCTGTGCTGGGATGAACTGCCTAGGGAATGCTATTACTGACAGCCCGGTCCTAGCCCCGGCTACTGGAAATGGGCGGAGGTGAAGAGGCAAGTGCCAGAGTTGCTTGGGGATGATGGAATTGTGGTGTTTGGCTGTGCCCAGAGGGGCAGGTTGGGCATTTCTGTGTGTCTGAGGACCGGTTTGGGTGCTGGGGAGCCCGGGGAGCCGAGCTCTCAGTGCATTCCCAGCTCACCCGGGGGTGGGAGCTGGTGCAGGGCTGGGTGACAGCCTCTGGTCGGGCTCGGGGCAGGCCCTGGCCCCGGCACAGACACGCTGGGGTGCTTTGGGGCCGCTTGGGGAGCAATGGGAAGAAAATGAGGGATGGTGCTGGGCAGAGCGATCGGCCTGTGCTCGTGTCAGCGCAGCCGTGCAGGGCACTGGGATCTGGGTAAAACACCGGCTCTCCTGGTGTTCAGGGATGCAAGGTCTGAGGGACCGGATTTACTTGGGGTTTTCCAGGACAGCAGGAAGAAGAGGAAATGTGGTGCCAGAGGTGCGTCCCATCAGGTTGCAGTTCCCTCTTTCCCATTTCCATTTCCTCCTCAGTGCGGGTGTCCCCTGCAGCCCATGAGCACGTGGCCGGTGACAACTCCCTGTCTGTGGAGGGATTCCTTATGGAACAAGGGCAGATGACACTTGTGTGAGGCTTACGACTGTTAGAATTAGACCAGGATGGGTTTAAGGAAAACTAGAATCGTGTGTTAATCTTACTGGTCAATGAACAAATGGAATCCACACTTCTGTAAGAAAAAATAGAGTGTATGGAGCATATAGAAGAAGCTGGTTTTGCCTGCTGCTGCTGCTTGGCTGTATCATGTAACCCCATTCGAACTCTGCCTTCAAGACAGCTGTGAGACCGTGAAATAAAGAACTTAGCAGAACAGCAGCCTCCTCTGCTCTTTCACCCTGGTCCGAGAAGGAGGGGTACCCTGTCAAAGGCTCAACACTTGCCTTTCTGACTTTGTTTCTAAATTTCTACCTTTCTAATTTTGTTTGTTTCTAATTTTTTTGTTTGTTTGTTTCTAACTTTGTTTGTTTTCAACTTTCTCCCTTTAGAAATTTGTTTGTTTCTTGTATTTTACCTCTTTGTTTGTTTCTAAATTTCTGCCGTTGTAACTTTGTTTCTAACTTTCTACTTTTAAAATTTCATTTGTTTTTAACTTTTTACCATTCCTCCCAGCGAGGGCTGTGTGCAGAATACTAAAACCTGTTAAGTTCTTCACTTTTACGTCTATAGGCAAATGCTACTGATTTAGATGTAAATTCATTTTGAAATAAGCCAGCCCTCTCTGTCTACTCTGTCGCATACAGCAATATAAGAAGCTGGGAATAGAGATCCGCAGGTTTTGAGAATAACGAGCCGGCGTTTTTCTGTAGGAAGGAAAGCAGCAAGCGCCTGGCCGCAGGAGCCGAGACGCTCGGGCTGCAGGAGCTGCAGAGCGCCCGGAGCCGGCTTTTCCCTGTGCTCTGTGCCTGCCCCCGGGCTGAGCTGGGCGGCGCTGCTGCCGCCTGGTGGCGAGAGCGCGGCACTGCCGCCCCCGACACGGCGCCCCGGCGCTGCTGCCGCCCGGTGCCGGCTGAGCCGAGAGGGCGGCGGCCTCGGTGGCTGCCGAGCGTGGCAAGGAGCGGGAGCGAGCGGGGCCGGGTCTGTCAGCGGAGGGGAGGGGCGAAGGGCGGTTCGGAGCGCCAAGGGACACGGCCGTGCACGAGCGGGGCCACAGCTATGGAAAGGGCCGGGCGCCGTGCGGGGCGGTGACCGCGGGGAATGACAGCGCGGGGGGCGGCCCGGCGGGGCCGGTTTTGCCGGGCAGCAGAGGCGCGGTCGCAGCGCGACCCGGGCGGGAGGCACCGGGCGGGCACGGTCGGAATAGAGCCGCCCGCGTGTCGCTCTCAAGGAGGCGGCTCGGAAAGGAAGGCGCAGTTCCGCGCTCTCGGGACGGCGTTAAGTGACGTTTTTATTAGAATAGTATAGTATTTATTTTATTTTATTATCTGCCAGGACCTTGCAGAGGGTGGTTTACACTTCCGCCACACTCAAGATGGCGGACGCAGTAGGCCCCCTGCGAGAGGTGTCCCTGCCGATGCCTGCCGCCGGTCGCGGAGCCGTCGGCCGCCTCCGGCGCGGCTGACCCCGCCAGCCGTGTCCTCGCACCGGGAAGCACGGCGGAAAATCGCGCGGAAAGCGCGGGGCCGGCGTCGGAGTCCGGGCCGGATTCAGGCAGCCGAATAGACAGAAGCCCTTGTGAGGGGCGGCGGGGGCCCTAAGTGTACCACACTAAAGATGGCGGCTCGACCGGAAGTGGCTTCTGCCAGCACCCAAGATGGCGGCGAAGGGCGGAAGTGTCGTCACTGCCACACTAAAGATGGCGGTCGTGTGCAGTGTTTTCTGACCTTCTCAATATGGCGGAAGGGAAGGCCCCCCCCCCCAAGCTGCGTCTATTCGGCTGCCTGAACGCGACGCCGACGCCGACGCCGACGCCAGCCCAGCGCTTGCGCGCAATTTTCTGAGGCGTTTCCCGCTACGCGGACACCGACTGTGGGGTCAGCGGCGCCTGGGGCAGGCGGGAGCATTCAGGCAGTCGAATAGACGGAGCGGGGGGGGGGGGGGGGGTCCTTCCGGCCGCCATCTTGAGAAGGTCGAATACCACATCGGTGCGGTACCGGTGACTTCCGCCCTTCTTCGCCAGGAGCGCCAATGGCGGGGAGCCCGGGGAGCAGCGCTGCCGGGCCGGGGGCACCGGGGCGGGTGCTCCGGGCTCGGAGGTGAGCGGGGAACGGGGACAGCCCCGAGCGGACGGTGGGGGCCGCGGGGGATCGGTATTCCGGCCCAGGGATGAGTGTTCCGGCACAGGGGTGGCTGTCCCGGCACAGGGATGCGTTCCTGGACTGTCTAATAATATTATTTAACGATCGTGCAAGGAGATCTGTATAAAAAAATCCTCCGTGGTCATCCTTCTCCCACAGCCCCGCTGTGTTTTCAGGATCTTGGGGGAAGAGTTTGGGTCTGAACAAGGCTCTCGGGCACAGGGTGGGATTCTTGGGGTGCAGGGCCAGGATTTGGACTCGATGCTCCCTGTGGGTCCCTTGCAGCCCAGGAAATGCTGCGATCCTGTGCCTCTGAGGGTGAAATAAAGGGGAGCGGTGGGGTTTGTGCCCGCTGTATTCACGGCCCCGCCGGCTCAGGGCGGGTTAAAGGCGCAGCTGCCCCGAGACAGCGGGACCGGCCGGGGCTGCTCGCTCCCGGTGCTGCCGCCTCGTGGGGAGAGCCCGGCACTGCAGCCCGCGCAGGCGCTGGACCACGGGATGGGCGTGGAACAGCAGCGCAGGGGATGCTGAGGCAGCCCAGGGAATGCTGCGGTCCCAGGGAAGGCTGAGGCGTCCCCTGCCCGGGGCACTCGGCAGCAAAGCCCTGATGTTGAGCAGAAAAAGGAAAGTTCTGGGTTAGTGGGAGGAGGTTTCTGGAATGGAGCTGGGACAGGTGCTGATCCACGCATGGAATCACGGGCTGGTTTGGCTTGGAAGGGACCACCAGGATCATTTACACTCTGTTTGTTGTCTGATTGCACAGCGAAGAACATCCAGAACTGCCACCTCACCCTCACGGACAGCAGGAATGTCTTCCATAGCTCTTGTTTTGGAATGGGAATGGCTGTTGGGAGCTCTGGCAGGACCAGGTAAGAAGAGAAATGGGATCATTGTGGCTGCTGCTGGAGGTGGTTTTCTGCTTTCCGGCTGTTCTTCTCATTGATCCTTTCACAGCAGTGTTCTAGGGCACATTTGAGGGTAATTCCAAGAATTTGAAACCAGATAAAAACTGGTGGGGCAAAAATGTGAACACAATCCATTTCTGGTAGTTCCAAGCTTCTCCCACAACACCGTTCCAGGGGAAAGCTGATAAAAGGGTAAAGATGCAGAGGAACAAGTGCTGTAAAGCCCCCTGGCGCTCTGAGAGAGCAAACCTTCCAGTAGTCCCAGCAGATCTCTTGGAGAAAGTGTGGGATTGCAAGGTTTTCCAGGAAAGCAAAACAAGGGTGGAGATGAGGGAATAGGCTTCCAGTTCTTCCTTTAGCTGAAAGCCTGGGGGAATTGAGAGGGGCCACAAGAACTGTTTGTGTAGGCAAATGGGAGTTTGGGGTCTGAATCTGAGTTTCCCTCTGGGGCATTTTTGAGGGAAAAGCTGAGGTGCTGTTTAAGGGAGAGAATGGACATTTTTGGGGTGGAAAAAGTTGAATCAATATTGTAGAGGAAGTAAAACGCTGGGGGTAAAAGTGGATGCAATGTGGAGGGGACAGATTGAATATTTTGGAGGCAAAATGGGGAACTGAGTAGTGGAGAGATGGGGAACATTTTGGAGGCAACACTTGACAAACTCTCTGGGGTGGAGAACGACCACATTGAGGGAAAAATGAGGTGATGAGCAGTGGGCACGTAGGGAAGGTCGTGGGGGTAAATCTTGAGAAAAGCCCCGTGGTATTCAAGAAATCCTTGGTAGCAGGACTGAGGAATTCAGTGGTGGAAAAATAGGGGAATTTTGCGGGGGTAAAACTTTAAAAGATCTAAGAGTTGAGAGTGTGTGTTTTTAGGTAGAAAGGATGTCTTGTTGAAGTTGGGCGTCTGGATTGTGGCATTTATGGATCCAGAAAGTAGAAGATAAAGGAGACTCCCAAAGCCTCGGTAGCTGTGTTAAGAAATCCGTCCCAGGGAAGAAAGGTACCTAAACCTCCTAGAAGTAGGGACTAATTAGCATGGGAAGGGGAAAACCCACCCCCAGTGGGAGAGAGCACGCCGGGTAAGGGAAGAGAAGGATGCCCTTAAGAAGAAGTAGGGAAGGTGAATTTCTCGGCTTGCTGAAATGTATCAAAAAGTTTGGAATCTGGGTCTGTGTGGAGGCCGGGATTTTCTCAGCCATATGCAGAGCCCAGCACTAGGAATAAAGGAATTCCAGGCTTTACAACGCCAAAAATGCAGTACCAGAGAGTTCTGTTATCCCGAGGACTTGGGGGATACTTGGCAAAAATTTCCGGGGGCCCAGGCTGGACCGAGCTTTTAACGCTCCCCGGATTCACGGGATCGGGGATTCCAGCGTGCCCTGCACGGGTTTTTTCAGGGAAGTCCCAAATCCTTCGTGTGAGCACGAAGCAGAATCCCCTGGGAGCTGTGAAGGCAACAGGATATTTCTTGGGAATTTTGAAGGGTTGGGTGAGTCCTCAGTGTTAGGTTGGAATGAACGCAAATTGTCCGGGAGTTGCTGGTTTGGGGATGGCCGGGTCTGGGTTTGGATTTGTGGGCACCGAGTGTTCCTTGTGTCAGCTTTAGGTCTTCTGGATTGGTAGGAATTGTCAGAGAAAAGAGAAGGCAATTGAAATGCGGAGCTCCATTCCCGGAGAAATGGTCAGGATGGGAGCGGGAAGGCTGTGGAGCTGCTGGGAGCTCGTGGAGAACGAAAGGATCTGAGGCCTGGAGGCAAAAGCTGTGGAACAAAGCCTGAAAAGGGTGTGGGGTGGGGCGGGAGGGGGAGGAGGGCACCGTGGTGGGGGGAAAGAGGGAAAGGATCCCTGCTCCGGGAATCCAGCAGGGACCAGGAGAGGATCATTTTCCATCCACTGCTCTCAGTGGAATCCTAATAAGGACGGTGGAAGGGAAGTGATTCGTTTGTTCTTAGGTTTGGAATGAAAGGTGCTCTTGCAGAGGGGACTATTGACCTGTTAAAAATCTGTTGGATACAGGAAAAGAGGGAGGAAGCAAGCAGCTGGGGAATGAAGGGGTGGATTTTTTGGTGGATACAGGGAAAGACACGGGAAGGGGCTCTCAAGTAGAATACACCTCACGGGCAGCACCAGGAGAAGCCTCAAGTGCCCTTTTTTTCCAAGCTCTGACATTCCAGAGGAGTAAGCAGTGGTCAGCCCATCACTTTCTGTATTCCTTGGATGCCCAGTGCTTTGTTGGGAAGAGATAATATTTGGAAATGAACAAATCCGGGGATGTAATTTCCTGATAGTAAAGCCCCAGAGAGCCTGGTTTTGATATCCTTCCAGCACCCAAACGCAGCAGAGGGAATCCTGGCGGAGCTGGAAAACGCTGTCGCTCCGTCGGTGGAATTCCTGGGAACTGGAAAGCAGCAGAAGCAGCAAGAACAGAGTTGGAAGCAGGCTCCAGCCGGGTAAGGCAGACACCAAATCCTTTGGAACTGGGCAGGGGTGGGAAGAATGAATTCTTACATTTGTAGCCCAGGGATTCCTGAGCAGGATCCCGGCAGGGAAGACTGCAGGGATCAGGCTGGGGCCTGATCGCAGCTGGGGGCAGCGAGCCTTGGAATTGGCTGAAGGGAAGAAAGAGGGATCCTTTGAGCACAAGGATCAGGTGTCAAATGCGGAGATGGCATCAGACAATTCCTCGGGAGGGTTTAGTTCCTGGGCCAAATCGATCTGCTGCCTTGTGAAGGAGCTCAGAGACCTGGGAAGAGCCCAAGCAACGCAGGGAATGCACCGGCAGATAAAAGTGCCGGGGAACGGTGGGGAAAAGCATCCGAACAGGGGGCCTCGTTTTGTACAGGGACGGTACAAAAAATTGTCCGAAAGAATAGGAATGGAATGGGATTTTACGTATTCCTCGGAGGCCACAATCCAGTGGGAAGGCTGAGAGAAAGAAACAAGGCCTAAAAAGGCAGATGAGCCAAATCTGCCCAAAGCCTCCAATGGCCACATTCCCTGGCATTGCTGAGGACTTCAGCCAAGCTCCAAGCAAAAGGTGAGCCCCTGATTTTGGTGCCAAGGGAAACTCCAAGTTAAGAATGATCCAAATATGAAGCGCTTCTCACAAAACTCAGCTTTGCAAACCTTTCTTTGGGCTAAAAAAGAAAAGATGGGAATGCCCTTGGCAGAAAAGCAGCTGTGAGGCACAGCAGGCTTCAAATGCCTGTCAGCAGGAGCTCCAGGAGAAACGGCTGCTGGCTCCGGGCATCCTGGGCTTTCCAGGCAGGTTTTGTAGCGGATTGCAAGGCAGTTTTCCTGCCTCTGGGGGGTGGCACCTGCATCCCGCTGGAAAGGGAAAATGTGGAGAGAGGGGCAAGCGGGAAGACGGTTGCTGATGTGTGTCCTTGGATCGCAGTTCCTCCCGGTGAGTCTGTGCTGCTGGAAGTTTGAAGGAGATCAGTCCTGGAGTACGTGTGGGTTCACCTGTGGGGTTTGGGAGCGACGCTGGCCATGAAATTCCAGGGATGTTCCCTTTGCTGGAGTGAGAAGCAGTGGAAGCACTTTGCTGTCTGCTTCTTCATCGCCTGCGCCTCGGTCCCCTGGGGCTCCAGGTAATCCCCTCTCACCTTTGCTTTTCCAAGGGTCTCTAAATGAGGGCTTGAGCTTTGGTGTAGCTCCCTTTACAGGGAAGATCTGTTCCAGGAAAGGTCTCCTGGTCTGGACCGATGGCGTTGCAGGAAGAGCAGGAAACCCCGCAGCTCCTGTGGCTCCCTCATCCGATTTGCCTGCAGGCAGCAGCAAGGATCATTCCCAAGTGTCATGCCCTGGCTCCGTGACTCGGTGAGGTTGTGTTCCCCCAAAGGCCAGGGGCCGCTTTGTTTTGCGGCTCACGAAAGTCCAGCTCGGTGGTGCTGGGTTTGGTTTTTGTGTGTAATGAAGGCACTGAAAAATTCCCCTCCTTCACTGGCACAGCCCTGGAGTGGGAGCAGATTCCCCTTATCCCGCAGTTATCCCGCTCCTGCCCTGGATCCCTGCGGTGCCGTGTGTTCTCCAAGCTCACAGCACTGCTGGCTCTAAACAAGAAAAACAATCCCTGTTCCTTCTCTTCTCCGTCCTTGATGTTCCCAGGCCCTGCATCTCCCTGGCTATTCCCTGTGGGAGTCTTCATCTCCATCCCACCTTATCCCGATCAGGTAAGGGTCTGAGATGTGTTTAGCAGCAAATGCATTCCTGTGAAGAAAGCCAAGAGCAAAGAGCATCCAGATGCAGAGAAGTCTTTAGAAAAGCGTTCCAGACGTGCAAATGAGGGATGTGTCTTCCTGCATCTCCTGTTGTTTTTCTCTGTCACGTTTTGGAAGGGTTTCTCTCAGTGATTTCCTGCAGTCCAGGTGCGTCCCTTCTTTTGTCCAAATCCAGTGCCAGAGGATCGAACAACTGACGAGTGGGGCCTGGGATGAAAACGGTTCTCCTAAAATGAGGGAAACAATGCTAGAAGAGAAATGAGCATCCTTTTAATGCCTGGAATAAAAATGCTGGAAAAGGGCACTTTTTATTTGATATGGTGTCATTCTCCTTTTTTTTTCCATAGCTAAAACTCCACGGTGAGCAATCAGAGCAGAAATAGGAAATGCAGGAGTCTTGGATTCCACAGTGGGATTAACTTCCCTTTTCTGCTCTCTTTCAGGACAGGAAAAACCACTGAACTCGCCCCATCTTTGGGACCAAGAGCTTTGGTGCTGGAGTAGGCAAAGCCAGCTAGGGCCCCCCTTGTCCTGCCCATGGTGTGGGTCAGGGACAGGCTCCTCTTCTCCTCTGTGCTGGGATGAACTGCCTAGGGAATGCTATTACTGACAGCCCGGTCCTAGCCCCGGCTACTGGAAATGGGCGGAGGTGAAGAGGCAAGTGCCAGAGTTGCTTGGGGATGATGGAATTGTGGTGTTTGGCTGTGCCCAGAGGGGCAGGTTGGGCATTTCTGTGTGTCTGAGGACCGGTTTGGGTGCTGGGGAGCCCGGGGAGCCGAGCTCTCAGTGCATTCCCAGCTCACCCGGGGGTGGGAGCTGGTGCAGGGCTCTGGTCGGGCTCGGGGCAGGCCCTGGCCCCGGCACAGACACGCTGGGGTGCTTTGGGGCCGCTTGGGGAGCCGTGGGAGGAGAATGAGGGATGGTGCTGGGCAGAGCGATCGGCCTGTGCTCGTGTCAGCGCAGCCGTGCAGGGCACTGGGATCTGGGTAAAACACCGGCTCTCCTGGTGTTCAGGGAAGCAAGGTCTGTATTTATCCATACGTATTTATCCCTACATATTTATCCCTATATTTATCCATGGATTATCCATATATGTTTATCCATATACATTTATCCATATTTTTATCCACGTATTTACCCATGAATTTATCCCTATATTTACCCATGTATTTACCCAGGTATTTTATGAACACTCAAGTGCCATATCCATGTATTTTATGAGCACTTCCAGGGTTGGTGACTCCACCACTGCCCTGGGCAGCTGTTCCAGCGCTGGACAACCCTTCCCATGCTGGGCCAGGAGATGGATTCTGGAAATGCAGACTCCGAGGAGCAGGGGATTAAGGCAGCATTGGATTCCTTTATTCTCCCAGAAGGATAAAGGAGATTTATCCCCAGACGAACCAGAGGTGTTCACACTGAGGTCATTAGTGGGATTTCTTCCTTACTCCCACAAATACCCACTGGGGTGACAGAGTTCCCTACAAGGGCGGTGTTGGAAGGAGCTGCTGGAATGTTTTGCTGTTTATTGGGATCCACAGGATGTTTGGTGTCTCTCAGAGCTGTTCCAGGCTTTCCACAGACCCAAACGCTCCTCACACTTCTCCTCAGAGTAGAGAGGTTTCCCAGAGTGCTGGTTTTTAATTTCAGATGCTGGGATAACGACACGGCTTCAGGAGGCAGGAGACTCATTGTGCTGTGCCTCAGTCCAGGCAGGGACAACCCCCAGCTAATAAAAACCTCTTTAAAGCACAAGAAGTCCCATTAAACTGATATTATAAAGGCTGCAAATTGAAGCAGGCCTCAATCAGAAAGCAGCAGAATTTAATTCCCCCCCCTTGCCCATTTGCATGATGATCTCCTTCCTAATTGCCCATCTACGCTTTTCCCACAGAAGTGCTGTCCCGAGGTTGGAGATGGTTCCAGCTTTATGGAGCTTTGATCTTTATCTGGTTTTACTTTTTACAGGGCACAGAACCCGAGAGTGGCAGCTGCTTTCCTCTTGTTCCTCCTGTGGCAGTGAACTGCTCTTCCCAAGGACGGCTGCAGGAATTCTCAGGCAGCATAACGTATGGAATGCCAGGCACGCTACAGAATTCCAGTGGGAGCAGCAGGAACTTCTGTTCTTTACTGGCAGGGCTGTGCCATGAAGGGGAGCTCGGAGATATTGGTCAGCTCAGGGAATGAGCCTGGCTCATGGTAAGGAAATTCACTGTGCAGTTACTTCGGGCCCTTCTCCTCCTTCTCCTCCTTCTCCTCCTTCTCCTCCTTCTCCTCCTTCTCCTCCTTCTCCTTCTCCTTCTCCTTCTCCTTCTCCTTCTCCTTCTCCTTCTCCTTCTCCTTCTCCTTCTCCTTCTCCTTCTCCTTCTCCTTCTCCTTCTCCCTCTCTTCCCAACACCAGTTCCAGACCTCAGTATAATCCATGTTCCCACAGCCTGACCTTGCAGTTTTCCCAGTTTAGCAGCCCCAGCCACACTTGCAGCCTCTCTGTCTGGACTTTGTCTTGCTGAAATCTCTTTTTGTTGATCCTTTGCTGCCTCACCTTTTATCCAGCAATAACGTGCAGTGGGTGGAAGCTTCTCAGAATTCCCTCCCTGTTCCACTGGAAACATTCCCAAGTGGAAGCAGCTGCACTGCCCATCAGCACTTGCCTGCTTTTAGGGGTGGTTGAGGCATGAAGGATGCAACAAATGGAGTTGGCTCCAAGGGGATGAAATGCTCCCCCTGAGGCTGCTCAGAGAGCTGGAGCTGAGGAATCCGGGTGGGAATCACTCCAAGAAAAAGGAAGGAAAAGAGAGCAGAGGAACAGGGATGCAATTCCAACCTCTCCAAGGACTGGGATGGGCACATTCACCATCACCATTTAATCTAGACACGATTTCTTCTTTGCCTCTGGCTGCCAGGAGCAGGATGAGCAGTTTAATGAGTTTAAATAGTGAATAGTTTAATTAGCTGGAAGAGACTGGATCAATAGCTGCTTAAACAAACAACTGGATCCCTGTTTCCAAGCTTGGATGTAGTTTTGGAAGGTTCCTGGCAGTTTGGCAGGGATTAGTGATGCTGAGAATGTGCTTTTTTGTGGGTTTGGGGCTTTTACTCCTGTTCACGTGGCTGCTCTTTTTCTTGTTGAGTGGAAAACAGGAGGGAAAGAGCAACGACGGAAGGAATTCCACTCTTGCTGCTTCAAGGGATGGATCAGGAAGGGAACAGGCTGCAGGGAATTTGGAGTGCAAACTGAGATCTCTCCGATATTTTCGGCTCAGTCAGTCCATCAGTGCTTGGTAGCTGTTTAGGCCACGTGCAAGGTGAATGATGGTGCACATGGCAGAGCTGCTGGTGGCTCCTTCCCCTGCCCGGCTGTCAGTCACCCTGCAGGGTGCTGGAGCAGCGTGCCAGAGGCCGTGGATCCTATGGATCCCATGGATCCCAGGGGCGTGATCAGGAGCCTGGGCCTGCTGGCCACTCCTTGCTCTCTCTTACCCTGATTTTTCAGCTCTGCAGCGAATCCAGCTTGAGTTTTTCAACCCCCTAGAAACCCAGGGACCTTTCATGTCTGTTCTCAGATCTGGGATTTAAATCCAGCCCTTATCAAAGCACCCCGTGACCAGGCAGGCCCTGAATCCCAGCAGGGATCTGATAAAGAGGGACCTGACATCCTAAAGAAACCCTTTGAAATCCTGCTGGGATTGATTTGTATCCATAATGGAGCCCCGAGCTCTCTGCCAGGGAGAGATGAAGCTGCTCCTTTGCTTTATTATCCTCAGGCCCATCCCAGCTTTGAGGGAAATTCAGTCCCTCTTCAAGCCCCAAAATCATGGAAAAGCTCCTTTGTATCCTCTCCACAGCCCCTACGTGGATTAATCAACTTTTTATTTGATATGGTGTCATTCTCCTTTTTTTTCCATGGCTAAAACTCCACGGTGAGCAATCAGAGCAGAAATAGGAAATGCAGGAGTCTTGGATTCCACAGTGGGATTAACTTCCCTTTTCTGCTCTCTTTCAGGACAGGAAAAACCACTGAACTCGCCCCATCTTTGGGACCAAGAGCTTTGGTGCTGGAGTAGGCAAAGCCAGCTAGGGCCCCCCTTGTCCTGCCCATGGTGTGGGTCAGGGACAGGCTCCTCTTCTCCTCTGTGCTGGGATGAACTGCCTAGGGAATGCTATTACTGACAGCCCGGTCCTAGCCCCGGCTACTGGAAATGGGCGGAGGTGAAGAGGCAAGTGCCAGAGTTGCTTGGGGATGATGGAATTGTGGTGTTTGGCTGTGCCCAGAGGGGCAGGTTGGGCATTTCTGTGTGTCTGAGGACCGGTTTGGGTGCTGGGGAGCCCGGGGAGCCGAGCTCTCAGTGCATTCCCAGCTCACCCGGGGGTGGGAGCTGGTGCAGGGCTCTGGTCGGGCTCGGGGCAGGCCCTGGCCCCGGCACAGACACGCTGGGGTGCTTTGGGGCCGCTTGGGGAGCCGTGGGAGGAGAATGAGGGATGGTGCTGGGCAGAGCGATCGGCCTGTGCTCGTGTCAGCGCAGCCGTGCAGGGCACTGGGATCTGGGTAAAACACCGGCTCTCCTGGTGTTCAGGGAAGCAAGGTCTGTATTTATCCATACGTATTTATCCCTACATATTTATCCCTATATTTATCCATGGATTATCCATATATGTTTATCCATATACATTTATCCATATTTTTATCCACGTATTTACCCATGAATTTATCCCTATATTTACCCATGTATTTACCCAGGTATTTTATGAACACTCAAGTGCCATATCCATGTATTTTATGAGCACTTCCAGGGTTGGTGACTCCACCACTGCCCTGGGCAGCTGTTCCAGCGCTGGACAACCCTTCCCATGCTGGGCCAGGAGATGGATTCTGGAAATGCAGACTCCGAGGAGCAGGGGATTAAGGCAGCATTGGATTCCTTTATTCTCCCAGAAGGATAAAGGAGATTTATCCCCAGACGAACCAGAGGTGTTCACACTGAGGTCATTAGTGGGATTTCTTCCTTACTCCCACAAATACCCACTGGGGTGACAGAGTTCCCTACAAGGGCGGTGTTGGAAGGAGCTGCTGGAATGTTTTGCTGTTTATTGGGATCCACAGGATGTTTGGTGTCTCTCAGAGCTGTTCCAGGCTTTCCACAGACCCAAACGCTCCTCACACTTCTCCTCAGAGTAGAGAGGTTTCCCAGAGTGCTGGTTTTTAATTTCAGATGCTGGGATAACGACACGGCTTCAGGAGGCAGGAGACTCATTGTGCTGTGCCTCAGTCCAGGCAGGGACAACCCCCAGCTAATAAAAACCTCTTTAAAGCACAAGAAGTCCCATTAAACTGATATTATAAAGGCTGCAAATTGAAGCAGGCCTCAATCAGAAAGCAGCAGAATTTAATTCCCCCCCCTTGCCCATTTGCATGATGATCTCCTTCCTAATTGCCCATCTACGCTTTTCCCACAGAAGTGCTGTCCCGAGGTTGGAGATGGTTCCAGCTTTATGGAGCTTTGATCTTTATCTGGTTTTACTTTTTACAGGGCACAGAACCCGAGAGTGGCAGCTGCTTTCCTCTTGTTCCTCCTGTGGCAGTGAACTGCTCTTCCCAAGGACGGCTGCAGGAATTCTCAGGCAGCATAACGTATGGAATGCCAGGCACGCTACAGAATTCCAGTGGGAGCAGCAGGAACTTCTGTTCTTTACTGGCAGGGCTGTGCCATGAAGGGGAGCTCGGAGATATTGGTCAGCTCAGGGAATGAGCCTGGCTCATGGTAAGGAAATTCACTGTGCAGTTACTTCGGGCCCTTCTCCTCCTTCTCCTCCTTCTCCTCCTTCTCCTCCTTCTCCTCCTTCTCCTCCTTCTCCTCCTTCTCCTCCTTCTCCTCCTTCTCCTCCTTCTCCTCCTTCTCCTCCTTCTCCTCCTTCTCCTTCTCCTTCTCCTTCTCCTTCTCCTTCTCCTTCTCCTTCTCCTTCTCCTTCTCCTTCTCCCTCTCTTCCCAACACCAGTTCCAGACCTCAGTATAATCCATGTTCCCACAGCCTGACCTTGCAGTTTTCCCAGTTTAGCAGCCCCAGCCACACTTGCAGCCTCTCTGTCTGGACTTTGTCTTGCTGAAATCTCCCTTTGTTGATCCTTTGCTGCCTCACCTTTTATCCAGCAATAACGTGCAGTGGGTGGAAGCTTCTCAGAATTCCCTCCCTGTTCCACTGGAAACATTCCCAAGTGGAAGCAGCTGCACTGCCCATCAGCACTTGCCTGCTTTTAGGGGTGGTTGAGGCATGAAGGATGCAACAAATGGAGTTGGCTCCAAGGGGATGAAATGCTCCCCCTGAGGCTGCTCAGAGAGCTGGAGCTGAGGAATCCGGGTGGGAATCACTCCAAGAAAAAGGAAGGAAAAGAGAGCAGAGGAACAGGGATGCAATTCCAAGCTCTCCAAGGACTGGGATGGGCACATTCACCATCACCATTTAATCTAGACACGATTTCTTCTTTGCCTCTGGCTGCCAGGAGCAGGATGAGCAGTTTAATGAGTTTAAATAGTGAATAGTTTAATTAGCTGGAAGAGACTGGATCAATAGCTGCTTAAACAAACAACTGGATCCCTGTTTCCAAGCTTGGATGTAGTTTTGGAAGGTTCCTGGCAGTTTGGCAGGGATTAGTGATGCTGAGAATGTGCTTTTTTGTGGGTTTGGGGCTTTTACTCCTGTTCACGTGGCTGCTCTTTTTCTTGTTGAGTGGAAAACAGGAGGGAAAGAGCAACGACGGAAGGAATTCCACTCTTGCTGCTTCAAGGGATGGATCAGGAAGGGAACAGGCTGCAGGGAATTTGGAGTGCAAACTGAGATCTCTCCGATATTTTCGGCTCAGTCAGTCCATCAGTGCTTGGTAGCTGTTTAGGCCACGTGCAAGGTGAATGATGGTGCACATGGCAGAGCTGCTGGTGGCTCCTTCCCCTGCCCGGCTGTCAGTCACCCTGCAGGGTGCTGGAGCAGCGTGCCAGAGGCCGTGGATCCTATGGATCCCATGGATCCCAGGGGCGTGATCAGGAGCCTGGGCCTGCTGGCCACTCCTTGCTCTCTCTTACCCTGATTTTTCAGCTCTGCAGCGAATCCAGCTTGAGTTTTTCAACCCCCTAGAAACCCAGGGACCTTTCATGTCTGTTCTCAGATCTGGGATTTAAATCCAGCCCTTATCAAAGCACCCCGTGACCAGGCAGGCCCTGAATCCCAGCAGGGATCTGATAAAGAGGGACCTGACATCCTAAAGAAACCCTTTGAAATCCTGCTGGGATTGATTTGTATCCATAATGGAGCCCCGAGCTCTCTGCCAGGGAGAGATGAAGCTGCTCCTTTGCTTTATTATCCTCAGGCCCATCCCAGCTTTGAGGGAAATTCAGTCCCTCTTCAAGCCCCAAAATCATGGAAAAGCTCCTTTGTATCCTCTCCACAGCCCCTACGTGGATTAATCAACTTTTTATTTGATATGGTGTCATTCTCCTTTTTTTTCCATGGCTAAAACTCCACGGTGAGCAATCAGAGCAGAAATAGGAAATGCAGGAGTCTTGGATTCCACAGTGGGATTAACTTCCCTTTTCTGCTCTCTTTCAGGACAGGAAAAACCACTGAACTCGCCCCATCTTTGGGACCAAGAGCTTTGGTGCTGGAGTAGGCAAAGCCAGCTAGGGCCCCCCTTGTCCTGCCCATGGTGTGGGTCAGGGACAGGCTCCTCTTCTCCTCTGTGCTGGGATGAACTGCCTAGGGAATGCTATTACTGACAGCCCGGTCCTAGCCCCGGCTACTGGAAATGGGCGGAGGTGAAGAGGCAAGTGCCAGAGTTGCTTGGGGATGATGGAATTGTGGTGTTTGGCTGTGCCCAGAGGGGCAGGTTGGGCATTTCTGTGTGTCTGAGGACCGGTTTGGGTGCTGGGGAGCCCGGGGAGCCGAGCTCTCAGTGCATTCCCAGCTCACCCGGGGGTGGGAGCTGGTGCAGGGCTGGGTGACAGCCTCTGGTCGGGCTCGGGGCAGGCCCTGGCCCCGGCACAGACACGCTGGGGTGCTTTGGGGCCGCTTGGGGAGCAATGGGAAGAAAATGAGGGATGGTGCTGGGCAGAGCGATCGGCCTGTGCTCGTGTCAGCGCAGCCGTGCAGGGCACTGGGATCTGGGTAAAACACCGGCTCTCCTGGTGTTCAGGGATGCAAGGTCTGAGGGACCGGATTTACTTGGGGTTTTCCAGGACAGCAGGAAGAAGAGGAAATGTGGTGCCAGAGGTGCGTCCCATCAGGTTGCAGTTCCCTCTTTCCCATTTCCATTTCCTCCTCAGTGCGGGTGTCCCCTGCAGCCCATGAGCACGTGGCCGGTGACAACTCCCTGTCTGTGGAGGGATTCCTTATGGAACAAGGGCAGATGACACTTGTGTGAGGCTTACGACTGTTAGAATTAGACCAGGATGGGTTTAAGGAAAACTAGAATCGTGTGTTAATCTTACTGGTCAATGAACAAATGGAATCCACACTTCTGTAAGAAAAAATAGAGTGTATGGAGCATATAGAAGAAGCTGGTTTTGCCTGCTGCTGCTGCTTGGCTGTATCATGTAACCCCATTCGAACTCTGCCTTCAAGACAGCTGTGAGACCGTGAAATAAAGAACTTAGCAGAACAGCAGCCTCCTCTGCTCTTTCACCCTGGTCCGAGAAGGAGGGGTACCCTGTCAAAGGCTCAACACTTGCCTTTCTGACTTTGTTTCTAAATTTCTACCTTTCTAATTTTGTTTGTTTCTAATTTTTTTGTTTGTTTGTTTCTAACTTTGTTTGTTTTCAACTTTCTCCCTTTAGAAATTTGTTTGTTTCTTGTATTTTACCTCTTTGTTTGTTTCTAAATTTCTGCCGTTGTAACTTTGTTTCTAACTTTCTACTTTTAAAATTTCATTTGTTTTTAACTTTTTACCATTCCTCCCAGCGAGGGCTGTGTGCAGAATACTAAAACCTGTTAAGTTCTTCACTTTTACGTCTATAGGCAAATGCTACTGATTTAGATGTAAATTCATTTTGAAATAAGCCAGCCCTCTCTGTCTACTCTGTCGCATACAGCAATATAAGAAGCTGGGAATAGAGATCCGCAGGTTTTGAGAATAACGAGCCGGCGTTTTTCTGTAGGAAGGAAAGCAGCAAGCGCCTGGCCGCAGGAGCCGAGACGCTCGGGCTGCAGGAGCTGCAGAGCGCCCGGAGCCGGCTTTTCCCTGTGCTCTGTGCCTGCCCCCGGGCTGAGCTGGGCGGCGCTGCTGCCGCCTGGTGGCGAGAGCGCGGCACTGCCGCCCCCGACACGGCGCCCCGGCGCTGCTGCCGCCCGGTGCCGGCTGAGCCGAGAGGGCGGCGGCCTCGGTGGCTGCCGAGCGTGGCAAGGAGCGGGAGCGAGCGGGGCCGGGTCTGTCAGCGGAGGGGAGGGGCGAAGGGCGGTTCGGAGCGCCAAGGGACACGGCCGTGCACGAGCGGGGCCACAGCTATGGAAAGGGCCGGGCGCCGTGCGGGGCGGTGACCGCGGGGAATGACAGCGCGGGGGGCGGCCCGGCGGGGCCGGTTTTGCCGGGCAGCAGAGGCGCGGTCGCAGCGCGACCCGGGCGGGAGGCACCGGGCGGGCACGGTCGGAATAGAGCCGCCCGCGTGTCGCTCTCAAGGAGGCGGCTCGGAAAGGAAGGCGCAGTTCCGCGCTCTCGGGACGGCGTTAAGTGACGTTTTTATTAGAATAGTATAGTATTTATTTTATTTTATTATCTGCCAGGACCTTGCAGAGGGTGGTTTACACTTCCGCCACACTCAAGATGGCGGACGCAGTAGGCCCCCTGCGAGAGGTGTCCCTGCCGATGCCTGCCGCCGGTCGCGGAGCCGTCGGCCGCCTCCGGCGCGGCTGACCCCGCCAGCCGTGTCCTCGCACCGGGAAGCACGGCGGAAAATCGCGCGGAAAGCGCGGGGCCGGCGTCGGAGTCCGGGCCGGATTCAGGCAGCCGACTAGACAGAAGCCCTTGTGAGGGGCGGCGGGGGCCCTAAGTGTACCACACTAAAGATGGCGGCTCGACCGGAAGTGGCTTCTGCCAGCACCCAAGATGGCGGCGAAGGGCGGAAGTGTCGTCACTGCCACACTAAAGATGGCGGTCGTGTGCAGTGTTTTCTGACCTTCTCAATATGGCGGAAGGGAAGGCCCCCCCCCCCAAGCTGCGTCTATTCGGCTGCCTGAACGCGACGCCGACGCCGACGCCGACGCCAGCCCAGCGCTTGCGCGCAATTTTCTGAGGCGTTTCCCGCTACGCGGACACCGACTGTGGGGTCAGCGGCGCCTGGGGCAGGCGGGAGCATTCAGGCAGTCGAATAGACGGAGCGGGGGGGGGGGGGGGGGGTCCTTCCGGCCGCCATCTTGAGAAGGTCGAATAGCCACATCGGTGCGGTACCGGTGACTTCCGCCCTTCTTCGCCAGGAGCGCCAATGGCGGGGAGCCCGGGGAGCAGCGCTGCCGGGCCGGGGGCACCGGGGCGGGTGCTCCGGGCTCGGAGGTGAGCGGGGAACGGGGACAGCCCCGAGCGGACGGTGGGGGCCGCGGGGGATCGGTATTCCGGCCCAGGGATGAGTGTTCCGGCACAGGGGTGGCTGTCCCGGCACAGGGATGCGTTCCTGGACTGTCTAATAATATTATTTAACGATCGTGCAAGGAGATCTGTATAAAAAAATCCTCCGTGGTCATCCTTCTCCCACAGCCCCGCTGTGTTTTCAGGATCTTGGGGGAAGAGTTTGGGTCTGAACAAGGCTCTCGGGCACAGGGTGGGATTCTTGGGGTGCAGGGCCAGGATTTGGACTCGATGCTCCCTGTGGGTCCCTTGCAGCCCAGGAAATGCTGCGATCCTGTGCCTCTGAGGGTGAAATAAAGGGGAGCGGTGGGGTTTGTGCCCGCTGTATTCACGGCCCCGCCGGCTCAGGGCGGGTTAAAGGCGCAGCTGCCCCGAGACAGCGGGACCGGCCGGGGCTGCTCGCTCCCGGTGCTGCCGCCTCGTGGGGAGAGCCCGGCACTGCAGCCCGCGCAGGCGCTGGACCACGGGATGGGCGTGGAACAGCAGCGCAGGGGATGCTGAGGCAGCCCAGGGAATGCTGCGGTCCCAGGGAAGGCTGAGGCGTCCCCTGCCCGGGGCACTCGGCAGCAAAGCCCTGATGTTGAGCAGAAAAAGGAAAGTTCTGGGTTAGTGGGAGGAGGTTTCTGGAATGGAGCTGGGACAGGTGCTGATCCACGCATGGAATCACGGGCTGGTTTGGCTTGGAAGGGACCACCAGGATCATTTACACTCTGTTTGTTGTCTGATTGCACAGCGAAGAACATCCAGAACTGCCACCTCACCCTCACGGACAGCAGGAATGTCTTCCATAGCTCTTGTTTTGGAATGGGAATGGCTGTTGGGAGCTCTGGCAGGACCAGGTAAGAAGAGAAATGGGATCATTGTGGCTGCTGCTGGAGGTGGTTTTCTGCTTTCCGGCTGTTCTTCTCATTGATCCTTTCACAGCAGTGTTCTAGGGCACATTTGAGGGTAATTCCAAGAATTTGAAACCAGATAAAAACTGGTGGGGCAAAAATGTGAACACAATCCATTTCTGGTAGTTCCAAGCTTCTCCCACAACACCGTTCCAGGGGAAAGCTGATAAAAGGGTAAAGATGCAGAGGAACAAGTGCTGTAAAGCCCCCTGGCGCTCTGAGAGAGCAAACCTTCCAGTAGTCCCAGCAGATCTCTTGGAGAAAGTGTGGGATCGCAAGGTTTTCCAGGAAAGCAAAACAAGGGTGGAGATGAGGGAATAGGCTTCCAGTTCTTCCTTTAGCTGAAAGCCTGGGGGAATTGAGAGGGGCCACAAGAACTGTTTGTGTAGGCAAATGGGAGTTTGGGGTCTGAATCTGAGTTTCCCTCTGGGGCATTTTTGAGGGAAAAGCTGAGGTGCTGTTTAAGGGAGAGAATGGACATTTTTGGGGTGGAAAAAGTTGAATCAATATTGTAGAGGAAGTAAAACGCTGGGGGTAAAAGTGGATGCAATGTGGAGGGGACAGATTGAATATTTTGGAGGCAAAATGGGGAACTGAGTAGTGGAGAGATGGGGAACATTTTGGAGGCAACACTTGACAAACTCTCTGGGGTGGAGAACGACCACATTGAGGGAAAAATGAGGTGATGAGCAGTGGGCACGTAGGGAAGGTCGTGGGGGTAAATCTTGAGAAAAGCCCCGTGGTATTCAAGAAATCCTTGGTAGCAGGACTGAGGAATTCAGTGGTGGAAAAATAGGGGAATTTTGCGGGGGTAAAACTTTAAAAGATCTAAGAGTTGAGAGTGTGTGTTTTTAGGTAGAAAGGATGTCTTGTTGAAGTTGGGCGTCTGGATTGTGGCATTTATGGATCCAGAAAGTAGAAGATAAAGGAGACTCCCAAAGCCTCGGTAGCTGTGTTAAGAAATCCGTCCCAGGGAAGAAAGGTACCTAAACCTCCTAGAAGTAGGGACTAATTAGCATGGGAAGGGGAAAACCCACCCCCAGTGGGAGAGAGCACGCCGGGTAAGGGAAGAGAAGGATGCCCTTAAGAAGAAGTAGGGAAGGTGAATTTCTCGGCTTGCTGAAATGTATCAAAAAGTTTGGAATCTGGGTCTGTGTGGAGGCCGGGATTTTCTCAGCCATATGCAGAGCCCAGCACTAGGAATAAAGGAATTCCAGGCTTTACAACGCCAAAAATGCAGTACCAGAGAGTTCTGTTATCCCGAGGACTTGGGGGATACTTGGCAAAAATTTCCGGGGGCCCAGGCTGGACCGAGCTTTTAACGCTCCCCGGATTCACGGGATCGGGGATTCCAGCGTGCCCTGCACGGGTTTTTTCAGGGAAGTCCCAAATCCTTCGTGTGAGCACGAAGCAGAATCCCCTGGGAGCTGTGAAGGCAACAGGATATTTCTTGGGAATTTTGAAGGGTTGGGTGAGTCCTCAGTGTTAGGTTGGAATGAACGCAAATTGTCCGGGAGTTGCTGGTTTGGGGATGGCCGGGTCTGGGTTTGGATTTGTGGGCACCGAGTGTTCCTTGTGTCAGCTTTAGGTCTTCTGGATTGGTAGGAATTGTCAGAGAAAAGAGAAGGCAATTGAAATGCGGAGCTCCATTCCCGGAGAAATGGTCAGGATGGGAGCGGGAAGGCTGTGGAGCTGCTGGGAGCTCGTGGAGAACGAAAGGATCTGAGGCCTGGAGGCAAAAGCTGTGGAACAAAGCCTGAAAAGGGTGTGGGGTGGGGCGGGAGGGGGAGGAGGGCACCGTGGTGGGGGGAAAGAGGGAAAGGATCCCTGCTCCGGGAATCCAGCAGGGACCAGGAGAGGATCATTTTCCATCCACTGCTCTCAGTGGAATCCTAATAAGGACGGTGGAAGGGAAGTGATTCGTTTGTTCTTAGGTTTGGAATGAAAGGTGCTCTTGCAGAGGGGACTATTGACCTGTTAAAAATCTGTTGGATACAGGAAAAGAGGGAGGAAGCAAGCAGCTGGGGAATGAAGGGGTGGATTTTTTGGTGGATACAGGGAAAGACACGGGAAGGGGCTCTCAAGTAGAATACACCTCACGGGCAGCACCAGGAGAAGCCTCAAGTGCCCTTTTTTTCCAAGCTCTGACATTCCAGAGGAGTAAGCAGTGGTCAGCCCATCACTTTCTGTATTCCTTGGATGCCCAGTGCTTTGTTGGGAAGAGATAATATTTGGAAATGAACAAATCCGGGGATGTAATTTCCTGATAGTAAAGCCCCAGAGAGCCTGGTTTTGATATCCTTCCAGCACCCAAACGCAGCAGAGGGAATCCTGGCGGAGCTGGAAAACGCTGTCGCTCCGTCGGTGGAATTCCTGGGAACTGGAAAGCAGCAGAAGCAGCAAGAACAGAGTTGGAAGCAGGCTCCAGCCGGGTAAGGCAGACACCAAATCCTTTGGAACTGGGCAGGGGTGGGAAGAATGAATTCTTACATTTGTAGCCCAGGGATTCCTGAGCAGGATCCCGGCAGGGAAGACTGCAGGGATCAGGCTGGGGCCTGATCGCAGCTGGGGGCAGCGAGCCTTGGAATTGGCTGAAGGGAAGAAAGAGGGATCCTTTGAGCACAAGGATCAGGTGTCAAATGCGGAGATGGCATCAGACAATTCCTCGGGAGGGTTTAGTTCCTGGGCCAAATCGATCTGCTGCCTTGTGAAGGAGCTCAGAGACCTGGG
Source organism: Coloeus monedula (assembly GCF_965178545.1). NCBI lineage: Eukaryota > Metazoa > Chordata > Aves > Passeriformes > Corvidae > Coloeus > Coloeus monedula. The sequence continues at coordinate 27,628 of NW_028120463.1, forward strand.
AAGAGCCCAAGCAACGCAGGGAATGCACCGGCAGATAAAAGTGCCGGGGAACGGTGGGGAAAAGCATCCGAACAGGGGGCCTCGTTTTGTACAGGGACGGTACAAAAAATTGTCCGAAAGAATAGGAATGGAATGGGATTTTACGTATTCCTCGGAGGCCACAATCCAGTGGGAAGGCTGAGAGAAAGAAACAAGGCCTAAAAAGGCAGATGAGCCAAATCTGCCCAAAGCCTCCAATGGCCACATTCCCTGGCATTGCTGAGGACTTCAGCCAAGCTCCAAGCAAAAGGTGAGCCCCTGATTTTGGTGCCAAGGGAAACTCCAAGTTAAGAATGATCCAAATATGAAGCGCTTCTCACAAAACTCAGCTTTGCAAACCTTTCTTTGGGCTAAAAAAGAAAAGATGGGAATGCCCTTGGCAGAAAAGCAGCTGTGAGGCACAGCAGGCTTCAAATGCCTGTCAGCAGGAGCTCCAGGAGAAACGGCTGCTGGCTCCGGGCATCCTGGGCTTTCCAGGCAGGTTTTGTAGCGGATTGCAAGGCAGTTTTCCTGCCTCTGGGGGGTGGCACCTGCATCCCGCTGGAAAGGGAAAATGTGGAGAGAGGGGCAAGCGGGAAGACGGTTGCTGATGTGTGTCCTTGGATCGCAGTTCCTCCCGGTGAGTCTGTGCTGCTGGAAGTTTGAAGGAGATCAGTCCTGGAGTACGTGTGGGTTCACCTGTGGGGTTTGGGAGCGACGCTGGCCATGAAATTCCAGGGATGTTCCCTTTGCTGGAGTGAGAAGCAGTGGAAGCACTTTGCTGTCTGCTTCTTCATCGCCTGCGCCTCGGTCCCCTGGGGCTCCAGGTAATCCCCTCTCACCTTTGCTTTTCCAAGGGTCTCTAAATGAGGGCTTGAGCTTTGGTGTAGCTCCCTTTACAGGGAAGATCTGTTCCAGGAAAGGTCTCCTGGTCTGGACCGATGGCGTTGCAGGAAGAGCAGGAAACCCCGCAGCTCCTGTGGCTCCCTCATCCGATTTGCCTGCAGGCAGCAGCAAGGATCATTCCCAAGTGTCATGCCCTGGCTCCGTGACTCGGTGAGGTTGTGTTCCCCCAAAGGCCAGGGGCCGCTTTGTTTTGCGGCTCACGAAAGTCCAGCTCGGTGGTGCTGGGTTTGGTTTTTGTGTGTAATGAAGGCACTGAAAAATTCCCCTCCTTCACTGGCACAGCCCTGGAGTGGGAGCAGATTCCCCTTATCCCGCAGTTATCCCGCTCCTGCCCTGGATCCCTGCGGTGCCGTGTGTTCTCCAAGCTCACAGCACTGCTGGCTCTAAACAAGAAAAACAATCCCTGTTCCTTCTCTTCTCCGTCCTTGATGTTCCCAGGCCCTGCATCTCCCTGGCTATTCCCTGTGGGAGTCTTCATCTCCATCCCACCTTATCCCGATCAGGTAAGGGTCTGAGATGTGTTTAGCAGCAAATGCATTCCTGTGAAGAAAGCCAAGAGCAAAGAGCATCCAGATGCAGAGAAGTCTTTAGAAAAGCGTTCCAGACGTGCAAATGAGGGATGTGTCTTCCTGCATCTCCTGTTGTTTTTCTCTGTCACGTTTTGGAAGGGTTTCTCTCAGTGATTTCCTGCAGTCCAGGTGCGTCCCTTCTTTTGTCCAAATCCAGTGCCAGAGGATCGAACAACTGACGAGTGGGGCCTGGGATGAAAACGGTTCTCCTAAAATGAGGGAAACAATGCTAGAAGAGAAATGAGCATCCTTTTAATGCCTGGAATAAAAATGCTGGAAAAGGGCACTTTTTATTTGATATGGTGTCATTCTCCTTTTTTTTTCCATAGCTAAAACTCCACGGTGAGCAATCAGAGCAGAAATAGGAAATGCAGGAGTCTTGGATTCCACAGTGGGATTAACTTCCCTTTTCTGCTCTCTTTCAGGACAGGAAAAACCACTGAACTCGCCCCATCTTTGGGACCAAGAGCTTTGGTGCTGGAGTAGGCAAAGCCAGCTAGGGCCCCCCTTGTCCTGCCCATGGTGTGGGTCAGGGACAGGCTCCTCTTCTCCTCTGTGCTGGGATGAACTGCCTAGGGAATGCTATTACTGACAGCCCGGTCCTAGCCCCGGCTACTGGAAATGGGCGGAGGTGAAGAGGCAAGTGCCAGAGTTGCTTGGGGATGATGGAATTGTGGTGTTTGGCTGTGCCCAGAGGGGCAGGTTGGGCATTTCTGTGTGTCTGAGGACCGGTTTGGGTGCTGGGGAGCCCGGGGAGCCGAGCTCTCAGTGCATTCCCAGCTCACCCGGGGGTGGGAGCTGGTGCAGGGCTCTGGTCGGGCTCGGGGCAGGCCCTGGCCCCGGCACAGACACGCTGGGGTGCTTTGGGGCCGCTTGGGGAGCCGTGGGAGGAGAATGAGGGATGGTGCTGGGCAGAGCGATCGGCCTGTGCTCGTGTCAGCGCAGCCGTGCAGGGCACTGGGATCTGGGTAAAACACCGGCTCTCCTGGTGTTCAGGGAAGCAAGGTCTGTATTTATCCATACGTATTTATCCCTACATATTTATCCCTATATTTATCCATGGATTATCCATATATGTTTATCCATATACATTTATCCATATTTTTATCCACGTATTTACCCATGAATTTATCCCTATATTTACCCATGTATTTACCCAGGTATTTTATGAACACTCAAGTGCCATATCCATGTATTTTATGAGCACTTCCAGGGTTGGTGACTCCACCACTGCCCTGGGCAGCTGTTCCAGCGCTGGACAACCCTTCCCATGCTGGGCCAGGAGATGGATTCTGGAAATGCAGACTCCGAGGAGCAGGGGATTAAGGCAGCATTGGATTCCTTTATTCTCCCAGAAGGATAAAGGAGATTTATCCCCAGACGAACCAGAGGTGTTCACACTGAGGTCATTAGTGGGATTTCTTCCTTACTCCCACAAATACCCACTGGGGTGACAGAGTTCCCTACAAGGGCGGTGTTGGAAGGAGCTGCTGGAATGTTTTGCTGTTTATTGGGATCCACAGGATGTTTGGTGTCTCTCAGAGCTGTTCCAGGCTTTCCACAGACCCAAACGCTCCTCACACTTCTCCTCAGAGTAGAGAGGTTTCCCAGAGTGCTGGTTTTTAATTTCAGATGCTGGGATAACGACACGGCTTCAGGAGGCAGGAGACTCATTGTGCTGTGCCTCAGTCCAGGCAGGGACAACCCCCAGCTAATAAAAACCTCTTTAAAGCACAAGAAGTCCCATTAAACTGATATTATAAAGGCTGCAAATTGAAGCAGGCCTCAATCAGAAAGCAGCAGAATTTAATTCCCCCCCCTTGCCCATTTGCATGATGATCTCCTTCCTAATTGCCCATCTACGCTTTTCCCACAGAAGTGCTGTCCCGAGGTTGGAGATGGTTCCAGCTTTATGGAGCTTTGATCTTTATCTGGTTTTACTTTTTACAGGGCACAGAACCCGAGAGTGGCAGCTGCTTTCCTCTTGTTCCTCCTGTGGCAGTGAACTGCTCTTCCCAAGGACGGCTGCAGGAATTCTCAGGCAGCATAACGTATGGAATGCCAGGCACGCTACAGAATTCCAGTGGGAGCAGCAGGAACTTCTGTTCTTTACTGGCAGGGCTGTGCCATGAAGGGGAGCTCGGAGATATTGGTCAGCTCAGGGAATGAGCCTGGCTCATGGTAAGGAAATTCACTGTGCAGTTACTTCGGGCCCTTCTCCTCCTTCTCCTCCTTCTCCTCCTTCTCCTCCTTCTCCTCCTTCTCCTCCTTCTCCTCCTTCTCCTCCTTCTCCTCCTTCTCCTCCTTCTCCTTCTCCTTCTCCTTCTCCTTCTCCTTCTCCTTCTCCTTCTCCTTCTCCCTCTCTTCCCAACACCAGTTCCAGACCTCAGTATAATCCATGTTCCCACAGCCTGACCTTGCAGTTTTCCCAGTTTAGCAGCCCCAGCCACACTTGCAGCCTCTCTGTCTGGACTTTGTCTTGCTGAAATCTCCCTTTGTTGATCCTTTGCTGCCTCACCTTTTATCCAGCAATAACGTGCAGTGGGTGGAAGCTTCTCAGAATTCCCTCCCTGTTCCACTGGAAACATTCCCAAGTGGAAGCAGCTGCACTGCCCATCAGCACTTGCCTGCTTTTAGGGGTGGTTGAGGCATGAAGGATGCAACAAATGGAGTTGGCTCCAAGGGGATGAAATGCTCCCCCTGAGGCTGCTCAGAGAGCTGGAGCTGAGGAATCCGGGTGGGAATCACTCCAAGAAAAAGGAAGGAAAAGAGAGCAGAGGAACAGGGATGCAATTCCAAGCTCTCCAAGGACTGGGATGGGCACATTCACCATCACCATTTAATCTAGACACGATTTCTTCTTTGCCTCTGGCTGCCAGGAGCAGGATGAGCAGTTTAATGAGTTTAAATAGTGAATAGTTTAATTAGCTGGAAGAGACTGGATCAATAGCTGCTTAAACAAACAACTGGATCCCTGTTTCCAAGCTTGGATGTAGTTTTGGAAGGTTCCTGGCAGTTTGGCAGGGATTAGTGATGCTGAGAATGTGCTTTTTTGTGGGTTTGGGGCTTTTACTCCTGTTCACGTGGCTGCTCTTTTTCTTGTTGAGTGGAAAACAGGAGGGAAAGAGCAACGACGGAAGGAATTCCACTCTTGCTGCTTCAAGGGATGGATCAGGAAGGGAACAGGCTGCAGGGAATTTGGAGTGCAAACTGAGATCTCTCCGATATTTTCGGCTCAGTCAGTCCATCAGTGCTTGGTAGCTGTTTAGGCCACGTGCAAGGTGAATGATGGTGCACATGGCAGAGCTGCTGGTGGCTCCTTCCCCTGCCCGGCTGTCAGTCACCCTGCAGGGTGCTGGAGCAGCGTGCCAGAGGCCGTGGATCCTATGGATCCCATGGATCCCAGGGGCGTGATCAGGAGCCTGGGCCTGCTGGCCACTCCTTGCTCTCTCTTACCCTGATTTTTCAGCTCTGCAGCGAATCCAGCTTGAGTTTTTCAACCCCCTAGAAACCCAGGGACCTTTCATGTCTGTTCTCAGATCTGGGATTTAAATCCAGCCCTTATCAAAGCACCCCGTGACCAGGCAGGCCCTGAATCCCAGCAGGGATCTGATAAAGAGGGACCTGACATCCTAAAGAAACCCTTTGAAATCCTGCTGGGATTGATTTGTATCCATAATGGAGCCCCGAGCTCTCTGCCAGGGAGAGATGAAGCTGCTCCTTTGCTTTATTATCCTCAGGCCCATCCCAGCTTTGAGGGAAATTCAGTCCCTCTTCAAGCCCCAAAATCATGGAAAAGCTCCTTTGTATCCTCTCCACAGCCCCTACGTGGATTAATCAACTTTTTATTTGATATGGTGTCATTCTCCTTTTTTTTCCATGGCTAAAACTCCACGGTGAGCAATCAGAGCAGAAATAGGAAATGCAGGAGTCTTGGATTCCACAGTGGGATTAACTTCCCTTTTCTGCTCTCTTTCAGGACAGGAAAAACCACTGAACTCGCCCCATCTTTGGGACCAAGAGCTTTGGTGCTGGAGTAGGCAAAGCCAGCTAGGGCCCCCCTTGTCCTGCCCATGGTGTGGGTCAGGGACAGGCTCCTCTTCTCCTCTGTGCTGGGATGAACTGCCTAGGGAATGCTATTACTGACAGCCCGGTCCTAGCCCCGGCTACTGGAAATGGGCGGAGGTGAAGAGGCAAGTGCCAGAGTTGCTTGGGGATGATGGAATTGTGGTGTTTGGCTGTGCCCAGAGGGGCAGGTTGGGCATTTCTGTGTGTCTGAGGACCGGTTTGGGTGCTGGGGAGCCCGGGGAGCCGAGCTCTCAGTGCATTCCCAGCTCACCCGGGGGTGGGAGCTGGTGCAGGGCTCTGGTCGGGCTCGGGGCAGGCCCTGGCCCCGGCACAGACACGCTGGGGTGCTTTGGGGCCGCTTGGGGAGCCGTGGGAGGAGAATGAGGGATGGTGCTGGGCAGAGCGATCGGCCTGTGCTCGTGTCAGCGCAGCCGTGCAGGGCACTGGGATCTGGGTAAAACACCGGCTCTCCTGGTGTTCAGGGAAGCAAGGTCTGTATTTATCCATACGTATTTATCCCTACATATTTATCCCTATATTTATCCATGGATTATCCATATATGTTTATCCATATACATTTATCCATATTTTTATCCACGTATTTACCCATGAATTTATCCCTATATTTACCCATGTATTTACCCAGGTATTTTATGAACACTCAAGTGCCATATCCATGTATTTTATGAGCACTTCCAGGGTTGGTGACTCCACCACTGCCCTGGGCAGCTGTTCCAGCGCTGGACAACCCTTCCCATGCTGGGCCAGGAGATGGATTCTGGAAATGCAGACTCCGAGGAGCAGGGGATTAAGGCAGCATTGGATTCCTTTATTCTCCCAGAAGGATAAAGGAGATTTATCCCCAGACGAACCAGAGGTGTTCACACTGAGGTCATTAGTGGGATTTCTTCCTTACTCCCACAAATACCCACTGGGGTGACAGAGTTCCCTACAAGGGCGGTGTTGGAAGGAGCTGCTGGAATGTTTTGCTGTTTATTGGGATCCACAGGATGTTTGGTGTCTCTCAGAGCTGTTCCAGGCTTTCCACAGACCCAAACGCTCCTCACACTTCTCCTCAGAGTAGAGAGGTTTCCCAGAGTGCTGGTTTTTAATTTCAGATGCTGGGATAACGACACGGCTTCAGGAGGCAGGAGACTCATTGTGCTGTGCCTCAGTCCAGGCAGGGACAACCCCCAGCTAATAAAAACCTCTTTAAAGCACAAGAAGTCCCATTAAACTGATATTATAAAGGCTGCAAATTGAAGCAGGCCTCAATCAGAAAGCAGCAGAATTTAATTCCCCCCCCTTGCCCATTTGCATGATGATCTCCTTCCTAATTGCCCATCTACGCTTTTCCCACAGAAGTGCTGTCCCGAGGTTGGAGATGGTTCCAGCTTTATGGAGCTTTGATCTTTATCTGGTTTTACTTTTTACAGGGCACAGAACCCGAGAGTGGCAGCTGCTTTCCTCTTGTTCCTCCTGTGGCAGTGAACTGCTCTTCCCAAGGACGGCTGCAGGAATTCTCAGGCAGCATAACGTATGGAATGCCAGGCACGCTACAGAATTCCAGTGGGAGCAGCAGGAACTTCTGTTCTTTACTGGCAGGGCTGTGCCATGAAGGGGAGCTCGGAGATATTGGTCAGCTCAGGGAATGAGCCTGGCTCATGGTAAGGAAATTCACTGTGCAGTTACTTCGGGCCCTTCTCCTCCTTCTCCTCCTTCTCCTCCTTCTCCTCCTCCTTCTCCTTCTCCTCCTCCTTCTCCTTCTCCTTCTCCTTCTCCTTCTCCTTCTCCTTCTCCTTCTCCTTCTCCTTCTCCTTCTCCTTCTCCTTCTCCTTCTCCTTCTCCTTCTCCTTCTCCTTCTCCTTCTCCCTCTCTTCCCAACACCAGTTCCAGACCTCAGTATAATCCATGTTCCCACAGCCTGACCTTGCAGTTTTCCCAGTTTAGCAGCCCCAGCCACACTTGCAGCCTCTCTGTCTGGACTTTGTCTTGCTGAAATCTCTTTTTGTTGATCCTTTGCTGCCTCACCTTTTATCCAGCAATAACGTGCAGTGGGTGGAAGCTTCTCAGAATTCCCTCCCTGTTCCACTGGAAACATTCCCAAGTGGAAGCAGCTGCACTGCCCATCAGCACTTGCCTGCTTTTAGGGGTGGTTGAGGCATGAAGGATGCAACAAATGGAGTTGGCTCCAAGGGGATGAAATGCTCCCCCTGAGGCTGCTCAGAGAGCTGGAGCTGAGGAATCCGGGTGGGAATCACTCCAAGAAAAAGGAAGGAAAAGAGAGCAGAGGAACAGGGATGCAATTCCAACCTCTCCAAGGACTGGGATGGGCACATTCACCATCACCATTTAATCTAGACACGATTTCTTCTTTGCCTCTGGCTGCCAGGAGCAGGATGAGCAGTTTAATGAGTTTAAATAGTGAATAGTTTAATTAGCTGGAAGAGACTGGATCAATAGCTGCTTAAACAAACAACTGGATCCCTGTTTCCAAGCTTGGATGTAGTTTTGGAAGGTTCCTGGCAGTTTGGCAGGGATTAGTGATGCTGAGAATGTGCTTTTTTGTGGGTTTGGGGCTTTTACTCCTGTTCACGTGGCTGCTCTTTTTCTTGTTGAGTGGAAAACAGGAGGGAAAGAGCAACGACGGAAGGAATTCCACTCTTGCTGCTTCAAGGGATGGATCAGGAAGGGAACAGGCTGCAGGGAATTTGGAGTGCAAACTGAGATCTCTCCGATATTTTCGGCTCAGTCAGTCCATCAGTGCTTGGTAGCTGTTTAGGCCACGTGCAAGGTGAATGATGGTGCACATGGCAGAGCTGCTGGTGGCTCCTTCCCCTGCCCGGCTGTCAGTCACCCTGCAGGGTGCTGGAGCAGCGTGCCAGAGGCCGTGGATCCTATGGATCCCATGGATCCCAGGGGCGTGATCAGGAGCCTGGGCCTGCTGGCCACTCCTTGCTCTCTCTTACCCTGATTTTTCAGCTCTGCAGCGAATCCAGCTTGAGTTTTTCAACCCCCTAGAAACCCAGGGACCTTTCATGTCTGTTCTCAGATCTGGGATTTAAATCCAGCCCTTATCAAAGCACCCCGTGACCAGGCAGGCCCTGAATCCCAGCAGGGATCTGATAAAGAGGGACCTGACATCCTAAAGAAACCCTTTGAAATCCTGCTGGGATTGATTTGTATCCATAATGGAGCCCCGAGCTCTCTGCCAGGGAGAGATGAAGCTGCTCCTTTGCTTTATTATCCTCAGGCCCATCCCAGCTTTGAGGGAAATTCAGTCCCTCTTCAAGCCCCAAAATCATGGAAAAGCTCCTTTGTATCCTCTCCACAGCCCCTACGTGGATTAATCAACTTTTTATTTGATATGGTGTCATTCTCCTTTTTTTTCCATGGCTAAAACTCCACGGTGAGCAATCAGAGCAGAAATAGGAAATGCAGGAGTCTTGGATTCCACAGTGGGATTAACTTCCCTTTTCTGCTCTCTTTCAGGACAGGAAAAACCACTGAACTCGCCCCATCTTTGGGACCAAGAGCTTTGGTGCTGGAGTAGGCAAAGCCAGCTAGGGCCCCCCTTGTCCTGCCCATGGTGTGGGTCAGGGACAGGCTCCTCTTCTCCTCTGTGCTGGGATGAACTGCCTAGGGAATGCTATTACTGACAGCCCGGTCCTAGCCCCGGCTACTGGAAATGGGCGGAGGTGAAGAGGCAAGTGCCAGAGTTGCTTGGGGATGATGGAATTGTGGTGTTTGGCTGTGCCCAGAGGGGCAGGTTGGGCATTTCTGTGTGTCTGAGGACCGGTTTGGGTGCTGGGGAGCCCGGGGAGCCGAGCTCTCAGTGCATTCCCAGCTCACCCGGGGGTGGGAGCTGGTGCAGGGCTGGGTGACAGCCTCTGGTCGGGCTCGGGGCAGGCCCTGGCCCCGGCACAGACACGCTGGGGTGCTTTGGGGCCGCTTGGGGAGCAATGGGAAGAAAATGAGGGATGGTGCTGGGCAGAGCGATCGGCCTGTGCTCGTGTCAGCGCAGCCGTGCAGGGCACTGGGATCTGGGTAAAACACCGGCTCTCCTGGTGTTCAGGGATGCAAGGTCTGAGGGACCGGATTTACTTGGGGTTTTCCAGGACAGCAGGAAGAAGAGGAAATGTGGTGCCAGAGGTGCGTCCCATCAGGTTGCAGTTCCCTCTTTCCCATTTCCATTTCCTCCTCAGTGCGGGTGTCCCCTGCAGCCCATGAGCACGTGGCCGGTGACAACTCCCTGTCTGTGGAGGGATTCCTTATGGAACAAGGGCAGATGACACTTGTGTGAGGCTTACGACTGTTAGAATTAGACCAGGATGGGTTTAAGGAAAACTAGAATCGTGTGTTAATCTTACTGGTCAATGAACAAATGGAATCCACACTTCTGTAAGAAAAAATAGAGTGTATGGAGCATATAGAAGAAGCTGGTTTTGCCTGCTGCTGCTGCTTGGCTGTATCATGTAACCCCATTCGAACTCTGCCTTCAAGACAGCTGTGAGACCGTGAAATAAAGAACTTAGCAGAACAGCAGCCTCCTCTGCTCTTTCACCCTGGTCCGAGAAGGAGGGGTACCCTGTCAAAGGCTCAACACTTGCCTTTCTGACTTTGTTTCTAAATTTCTACCTTTCTAATTTTGTTTGTTTCTAATTTTTTTGTTTGTTTGTTTCTAACTTTGTTTGTTTTCAACTTTCTCCCTTTAGAAATTTGTTTGTTTCTTGTATTTTACCTCTTTGTTTGTTTCTAAATTTCTGCCGTTGTAACTTTGTTTCTAACTTTCTACTTTTAAAATTTCATTTGTTTTTAACTTTTTATCATTCCTCCCAGCGAGGGCTGTGTGCAGAATACTAAAACCTGTTAAGTTCTTCACTTTTACGTCTATAGGCAAATGCTACTGATTTAGATGTAAATTCATTTTGAAATAAGCCAGCCCTCTCTGTCTACTCTGTCGCATACAGCAATATAAGAAGCTGGGAATAGAGATCCGCAGGTGTTGAGAATAAGGAGCCGGCGTTTTTCTGTAGGAAGGAAAGCAGCAAGCGCCTGGCCCCAGGAGCCGAGACGCTCGGGCTGCAGGAGCTGCAGAGCGCCCGGAGCCGGCTTTTCCCTGTGCTCTGTGCCTGCCCCCGGGCTGAGCTGGGCGGCGCTGCTGCCGCCTGGTGGCGAGAGCGCGGCACTGCCGCCCCCGACACGGCGCCCCGGCGCTGCTGCCGCCCGGTGCCGGCTGAGCCGAGAGGGCGGCGGCCTCGGTGGCTGCCGAGCGTGGCAAGGAGCGGGAGCGAGCGGGGCCGGGTCTGTCAGCGGAGGGGAGGGGCGAAGGGCGGTTCGGAGCGCCAAGGGACACGGCCGTGCACGAGTGGGGCCACAGCTATGGAAAGGGCCGGGCGCCGTGCGGGGCGGTGACCGCGGGGAATGACAGCGCGGGGGGCGGCCCGGCGGGGCCGGTTTTGCCGGGCAGCAGAGGCGCGGTCGCAGCGCGACCCGGGCGGGAGGCACCGGGCGGGCACGGTCGGAATAGAGCCGCCCGCGTGTCGCTCTCAAGGAGGCGGCTCGGAAAGGAAGGCGCAGTTCCGCGCTCTCGGGACGGCGTTAAGTGACGTTTTTATTAGAATAGTATAGTATTTATTTTATTTTATTATTTTATTATCTGCCAGGACCTTGCAGAGGGTGGTTTACACTTCCGCCACACTCAAGATGGCGGACGCAGTAGGCCCCCTGCGAGAGGTGTCCCTGCCGATGCCTGCCGCCGGTCGCGGAGCCGTCGGCCGCCTCCGGCGCGGCTGACCCCGCCAGCCGTGTCCTCGCACCGGGAAGCACGGCGGAAAATCGCGCGGAAAGCGCGGGGCCGGCGTCGGAGTCCGGGCCGGATTCAGGCAGCCGACTAGACAGAAGCCCTTGTGAGGGGCGGCGGGGGCCCTAAGTGTACCACACTAAAGATGGCGGCTCGACCAGAAGTGGCTTCTGCCAGCACCCAAGATGGCGGCGAAGGGCGGAAGTGTCGTCACTGCCACACTAAAGATGGCGGTCGTGTGCAGTGTTTTCTGACCTTCTCAATATGGCGGAAGGGAAGGCCCCCCCCCCAAGCTGCGTCTATTCGGCTGCCTGAACGCGACGCCGACGCCGACGCCGACGCCAGCCCAGCGCTTGCGCGCAATTTTCTGAGGCGTTTCCCGCTACGCGGACACCGACTGTGGGGTCAGCGGCGCCTGGGGCAGGCGGGAGCATTCAGGCAGTCGAATAGACGGAGCGGGGGGGGGGGGGGGGGGGGGGGGGTCCTTCCGGCCGCCATCTTGAGAAGGTCGAATAGCCACATCGGTGCCGTATCGGTGACTTCCGCCCTTCTTCGCCAGGAGCGCCAATGGCGGGGAGCCCGGGGAGCAGCGCTGCCGGGCCGGGGGCACCGGGGCGGGTGCTCCGGGCTCGGAGGTGAGCGGGGAACGGGGACAGCCCCGAGCGGACGGTGGGGGCCGCGGGGGATCGGTATTCCGGCCCAGGGATGAGTGTTCCGGCACAGGGGTGGCTGTCCCGGCACAGGGATGCGTTCCTGGACTGTCTAATAATATTATTTAACGATCGTGCAAGGAGATCTGTATAAAAAAATCCTCCGTGGTCATCCTTCTCCCACAGCCCCGCTGTGTTTTCAGGATCTTGGGGGAAGAGTTTGGGTCTGAACAAGGCTCTCGGGCACAGGGTGGGATTCTTGGGGTGCAGGGCCAGGATTTGGACTCGATGCTCCCTGTGGGTCCCTTGCAGCCCAGGAAATGCTGCGATCCTGTGCCTCTGAGGGTGAAATAAAGGGGAGCGGTGGGGTTTGTGCCCGCTGTATTCACGGCCCCGCCGGCTCAGGGCGGGTTAAAGGCGCAGCTGCCCCGAGACAGCGGGACCGGCCGGGGCTGCTCGCTCCCGGTGCTGCCGCCTCGTGGGGAGAGCCCGGCACTGCAGCCCGCGCAGGCGCTGGACCACGGGATGGGCGTGGAACAGCAGCGCAGGGGATGCTGAGGCAGCCCAGGGAATGCTGCGGTCCCAGGGAAGGCTGAGGCGTCCCCTGCCCGGGGCACTCGGCAGCAAAGCCCTGATGTTGAGCAGAAAAAGGAAAGTTCTGGGTTAGTGGGAGGAGGTTTCTGGAATGGAGCTGGGACAGGTGCTGATCCACGCATGGAATCACGGGCTGGTTTGGCTTGGAAGGGACCACCAGGATCATTTACACTCTGTTTGTTGTCTGATTGCACAGCGAAGAACATCCAGAACTGCCACCTCACCCTCACGGACAGCAGGAATGTCTTCCATAGCTCTTGTTTTGGAATGGGAATGGCTGTTGGGAGCTCTGGCAGGACCAGGTAAGAAGAGAAATGGGATCATTGTGGCTGCTGCTGGAGGTGGTTTTCTGCTTTCCGGCTGTTCTTCTCATTGATCCTTTCACAGCAGTGTTCTAGGGCACATTTGAGGGTAATTCCAAGAATTTGAAACCAGATAAAAACTGGTGGGGCAAAAATGTGAACACAATCCATTTCTGGTAGTTCCAAGCTTCTCCCACAACACCGTTCCAGGGGAAAGCTGATAAAAGGGTAAAGATGCAGAGGAACAAGTGCTGTAAAGCCCCCTGGCGCTCTGAGAGAGCAAACCTTCCAGTAGTCCCAGCAGATCTCTTGGAGAAAGTGTGGGATTGCAAGGTTTTCCAGGAAAGCAAAACAAGGGTGGAGATGAGGGAATAGGCTTCCAGTTCTTCCTTTAGCTGAAAGCCTGGGGGAATTGAGAGGGGCCACAAGAACTGTTTGTGTAGGCAAATGGGAGTTTGGGGTCTGAATCTGAGTTTCCCTCTGGGGCATTTTTGAGGGAAAAGCTGAGGTGCTGTTTAAGGGAGAGAATGGACATTTTTGGGGTGGAAAAAGTTGAATCAATATTGTAGAGGAAGTAAAACGCTGGGGGTAAAAGTGGATGCAATGTGGAGGGGACAGATTGAATATTTTGGAGGCAAAATGGGGAACTGAGTAGTGGAGAGATGGGGAACATTTTGGAGGCAACACTTGACAAACTCTCTGGGGTGGAGAACGACCACATTGAGGGAAAAATGAGGTGATGAGCAGTGGGCACGTAGGGAAGGTCGTGGGGGTAAATCTTGAGAAAAGCCCCGTGGTATTCAAGAAATCCTTGGTAGCAGGACTGAGGAATTCAGTGGTGGAAAAATAGGGGAATTTTGCGGGGGTAAAACTTTAAAAGATCTAAGAGTTGAGAGTGTGTGTTTTTAGGTAGAAAGGATGTCTTGTTGAAGTTGGGCGTCTGGATTGTGGCATTTATGGATCCAGAAAGTAGAAGATAAAGGAGACTCCCAAAGCCTCGGTAGCTGTGTTAAGAAATCCGTCCCAGGGAAGAAAGGTACCTAAACCTCCTAGAAGTAGGGACTAATTAGCATGGGAAGGGGAAAACCCACCCCCAGTGGGAGAGAGCACGCCGGGTAAGGGAAGAGAAGGATGCCCTTAAGAAGAAGTAGGGAAGGTGAATTTCTCGGCTTGCTGAAATGTATCAAAAAGTTTGGAATCTGGGTCTGTGTGGAGGCCGGGATTTTCTCAGCCATATGCAGAGCCCAGCACTAGGAATAAAGGAATTCCAGGCTTTACAACGCCAAAAATGCAGTACCAGAGAGTTCTGTTATCCCGAGGACTTGGGGGATACTTGGCAAAAATTTCCGGGGGCCCAGGCTGGACCGAGCTTTTAACGCTCCCCGGATTCACGGGATCGGGGATTCCAGCGTGCCCTGCACGGGTTTTTTCAGGGAAGTCCCAAATCCTTCGTGTGAGCACGAAGCAGAATCCCCTGGGAGCTGTGAAGGCAACAGGATATTTCTTGGGAATTTTGAAGGGTTGGGTGAGTCCTCAGTGTTAGGTTGGAATGAACGCAAATTGTCCGGGAGTTGCTGGTTTGGGGATGGCCGGGTCTGGGTTTGGATTTGTGGGCACCGAGTGTTCCTTGTGTCAGCTTTAGGTCTTCTGGATTGGTAGGAATTGTCAGAGAAAAGAGAAGGCAATTGAAATGCGGAGCTCCATTCCCGGAGAAATGGTCAGGATGGGAGCGGGAAGGCTGTGGAGCTGCTGGGAGCTCGTGGAGAACGAAAGGATCTGAGGCCTGGAGGCAAAAGCTGTGGAACAAAGCCTGAAAAGGGTGTGGGGTGGGGCGGGAGGGGGAGGAGGGCACCGTGGTGGGGGGAAAGAGGGAAAGGATCCCTGCTCCGGGAATCCAGCAGGGACCAGGAGAGGATCATTTTCCATCCACTGCTCTCAGTGGAATCCTAATAAGGACGGTGGAAGGGAAGTGATTCGTTTGTTCTTAGGTTTGGAATGAAAGGTGCTCTTGCAGAGGGGACTATTGACCTGTTAAAAATCTGTTGGATACAGGAAAAGAGGGAGGAAGCAAGCAGCTGGGGAATGAAGGGGTGGATTTTTTGGTGGATACAGGGAAAGACACGGGAAGGGGCTCTCAAGTAGAATACACCTCACGGGCAGCACCAGGAGAAGCCTCAAGTGCCCTTTTTTTCCAAGCTCTGACATTCCAGAGGAGTAAGCAGTGGTCAGCCCATCACTTTCTGTATTCCTTGGATGCCCAGTGCTTTGTTGGGAAGAGATAATATTTGGAAATGAACAAATCCGGGGATGTAATTTCCTGATAGTAAAGCCCCAGAGAGCCTGGTTTTGATATCCTTCCAGCACCCAAACGCAGCAGAGGGAATCCTGGCGGAGCTGGAAAACGCTGTCGCTCCGTCGGTGGAATTCCTGGGAACTGGAAAGCAGCAGAAGCAGCAAGAACAGAGTTGGAAGCAGGCTCCAGCCGGGTAAGGCAGACACCAAATCCTTTGGAACTGGGCAGGGGTGGGAAGAATGAATTCTTACATTTGTAGCCCAGGGATTCCTGAGCAGGATCCCGGCAGGGAAGACTGCAGGGATCAGGCTGGGGCCTGATCGCAGCTGGGGGCAGCGAGCCTTGGAATTGGCTGAAGGGAAGAAAGAGGGATCCTTTGAGCACAAGGATCAGGTGTCAAATGCGGAGATGGCATCAGACAATTCCTCGGGAGGGTTTAGTTCCTGGGCCAAATCGATCTGCTGCCTTGTGAAGGAGCTCAGAGACCTGGGAAGAGCCCAAGCAACGCAGGGAATGCACCGGCAGATAAAAGTGCCGGGGAACGGTGGGGAAAAGCATCCGAACAGGGGGCCTCGTTTTGTACAGGGACGGTACAAAAAATTGTCCGAAAGAATAGGAATGGAATGGGATTTTACGTATTCCTCGGAGGCCACAATCCAGTGGGAAGGCTGAGAGAAAGAAACAAGGCCTAAAAAGGCAGATGAGCCAAATCTGCCCAAAGCCTCCAATGGCCACATTCCCTGGCATTGCTGAGGACTTCAGCCAAGCTCCAAGCAAAAGGTGAGCCCCTGATTTTGGTGCCAAGGGAAACTCCAAGTTAAGAATGATCCAAATATGAAGCGCTTCTCACAAAACTCAGCTTTGCAAACCTTTCTTTGGGCTAAAAAAGAAAAGATGGGAATGCCCTTGGCAGAAAAGCAGCTGTGAGGCACAGCAGGCTTCAAATGCCTGTCAGCAGGAGCTCCAGGAGAAACGGCTGCTGGCTCCGGGCATCCTGGGCTTTCCAGGCAGGTTTTGTAGCGGATTGCAAGGCAGTTTTCCTGCCTCTGGGGGGTGGCACCTGCATCCCGCTGGAAAGGGAAAATGTGGAGAGAGGGGCAAGCGGGAAGACGGTTGCTGATGTGTGTCCTTGGATCGCAGTTCCTCCCGGTGAGTCTGTGCTGCTGGAAGTTTGAAGGAGATCAGTCCTGGAGTACGTGTGGGTTCACCTGTGGGGTTTGGGAGCGACGCTGGCCATGAAATTCCAGGGATGTTCCCTTTGCTGGAGTGAGAAGCAGTGGAAGCACTTTGCTGTCTGCTTCTTCATCGCCTGCGCCTCGGTCCCCTGGGGCTCCAGGTAATCCCCTCTCACCTTTGCTTTTCCAAGGGTCTCTAAATGAGGGCTTGAGCTTTGGTGTAGCTCCCTTTACAGGGAAGATCTGTTCCAGGAAAGGTCTCCTGGTCTGGACCGATGGCGTTGCAGGAAGAGCAGGAAACCCCGCAGCTCCTGTGGCTCCCTCATCCGATTTGCCTGCAGGCAGCAGCAAGGATCATTCCCAAGTGTCATGCCCTGGCTCCGTGACTCGGTGAGGTTGTGTTCCCCCAAAGGCCAGGGGCCGCTTTGTTTTGCGGCTCACGAAAGTCCAGCTCGGTGGTGCTGGGTTTGGTTTTTGTGTGTAATGAAGGCACTGAAAAATTCCCCTCCTTCACTGGCACAGCCCTGGAGTGGGAGCAGATTCCCCTTATCCCGCAGTTATCCCGCTCCTGCCCTGGATCCCTGCGGTGCCGTGTGTTCTCCAAGCTCACAGCACTGCTGGCTCTAAACAAGAAAAACAATCCCTGTTCCTTCTCTTCTCCGTCCTTGATGTTCCCAGGCCCTGCATCTCCCTGGCTATTCCCTGTGGGAGTCTTCATCTCCATCCCACCTTATCCCGATCAGGTAAGGGTCTGAGATGTGTTTAGCAGCAAATGCATTCCTGTGAAGAAAGCCAAGAGCAAAGAGCATCCAGATGCAGAGAAGTCTTTAGAAAAGCGTTCCAGACGTGCAAATGAGGGATGTGTCTTCCTGCATCTCCTGTTGTTTTTCTCTGTCACGTTTTGGAAGGGTTTCTCTCAGTGATTTCCTGCAGTCCAGGTGCGTCCCTTCTTTTGTCCAAATCCAGTGCCAGAGGATCGAACAACTGACGAGTGGGGCCTGGGATGAAAACGGTTCTCCTAAAATGAGGGAAACAATGCTAGAAGAGAAATGAGCATCCTTTTAATGCCTGGAATAAAAATGCTGGAAAAGGGCACTTTTTATTTGATATGGTGTCATTCTCCTTTTTTTTTCCATAGCTAAAACTCCACGGTGAGCAATCAGAGCAGAAATAGGAAATGCAGGAGTCTTGGATTCCACAGTGGGATTAACTTCCCTTTTCTGCTCTCTTTCAGGACAGGAAAAACCACTGAACTCGCCCCATCTTTGGGACCAAGAGCTTTGGTGCTGGAGTAGGCAAAGCCAGCTAGGGCCCCCCTTGTCCTGCCCATGGTGTGGGTCAGGGACAGGCTCCTCTTCTCCTCTGTGCTGGGATGAACTGCCTAGGGAATGCTATTACTGACAGCCCGGTCCTAGCCCCGGCTACTGGAAATGGGCGGAGGTGAAGAGGCAAGTGCCAGAGTTGCTTGGGGATGATGGAATTGTGGTGTTTGGCTGTGCCCAGAGGGGCAGGTTGGGCATTTCTGTGTGTCTGAGGACCGGTTTGGGTGCTGGGGAGCCCGGGGAGCCGAGCTCTCAGTGCATTCCCAGCTCACCCGGGGGTGGGAGCTGGTGCAGGGCTCTGGTCGGGCTCGGGGCAGGCCCTGGCCCCGGCACAGACACGCTGGGGTGCTTTGGGGCCGCTTGGGGAGCCGTGGGAGGAGAATGAGGGATGGTGCTGGGCAGAGCGATCGGCCTGTGCTCGTGTCAGCGCAGCCGTGCAGGGCACTGGGATCTGGGTAAAACACCGGCTCTCCTGGTGTTCAGGGAAGCAAGGTCTGTATTTATCCATACGTATTTATCCCTACATATTTATCCCTATATTTATCTATGGATTATCCATATATGTTTATCCATATACATTTATCCATATTTTTATCCACGTATTTACCCATGAATTTATCCCTATATTTACCCATGTATTTACCCAGGTATTTTATGAACACTCAAGTGCCATATCCATGTATTTTATGAGCACTTCCAGGGTTGGTGACTCCACCACTGCCCTGGGCAGCTGTTCCAGCGCTGGACAACCCTTCCCATGCTGGGCCAGGAGATGGATTCTGGAAATGCAGACTCCGAGGAGCAGGGGATTAAGGCAGCATTGGATTCCTTTATTCTCCCAGAAGGATAAAGGAGATTTATCCCCAGACGAACCAGAGGTGTTCACACTGAGGTCATTAGTGGGATTTCTTCCTTACTCCCACAAATACCCACTGGGGTGACAGAGTTCCCTACAAGGGCGGTGTTGGAAGGAGCTGCTGGAATGTTTTGCTGTTTATTGGGATCCACAGGATGTTTGGTGTCTCTCAGAGCTGTTCCAGGCTTTCCACAGACCCAAACGCTCCTCACACTTCTCCTCAGAGTAGAGAGGTTTCCCAGAGTGCTGGTTTTTAATTTCAGATGCTGGGATAACGACACGGCTTCAGGAGGCAGGAGACTCATTGTGCTGTGCCTCAGTCCAGGCAGGGACAACCCCCAGCTAATAAAAACCTCTTTAAAGCACAAGAAGTCCCATTAAACTGATATTATAAAGGCTGCAAATTGAAGCAGGCCTCAATCAGAAAGCAGCAGAATTTAATTCCCCCCCCTTGCCCATTTGCATGATGATCTCCTTCCTAATTGCCCATCTACGCTTTTCCCACAGAAGTGCTGTCCCGAGGTTGGAGATGGTTCCAGCTTTATGGAGCTTTGATCTTTATCTGGTTTTACTTTTTACAGGGCACAGAACCCGAGAGTGGCAGCTGCTTTCCTCTTGTTCCTCCTGTGGCAGTGAACTGCTCTTCCCAAGGACGGCTGCAGGAATTCTCAGGCAGCATAACGTATGGAATGCCAGGCACGCTACAGAATTCCAGTGGGAGCAGCAGGAACTTCTGTTCTTTACTGGCAGGGCTGTGCCATGAAGGGGAGCTCGGAGATATTGGTCAGCTCAGGGAATGAGCCTGGCTCATGGTAAGGAAATTCACTGTGCAGTTACTTCGGGCCCTTCTCCTCCTTCTCCTCCTTCTCCTCCTTCTCCTCCTTCTCCTCCTTCTCCTCCTTCTCCTTCTCCTTCTCCTTCTCCTTCTCCTTCTCCTTCTCCTTCTCCTTCTCCTTCTCCTTCTCCTTCTCCTTCTCCTTCTCCTTCTCCCTCTCTTCCCAACACCAGTTCCAGACCTCAGTATAATCCATGTTCCCACAGCCTGACCTTGCAGTTTTCCCAGTTTAGCAGCCCCAGCCACACTTGCAGCCTCTCTGTCTGGACTTTGTCTTGCTGAAATCTCTTTTTGTTGATCCTTTGCTGCCTCACCTTTTATCCAGCAATAACGTGCAGTGGGTGGAAGCTTCTCAGAATTCCCTCCCTGTTCCACTGGAAACATTCCCAAGTGGAAGCAGCTGCACTGCCCATCAGCACTTGCCTGCTTTTAGGGGTGGTTGAGGCATGAAGGATGCAACAAATGGAGTTGGCTCCAAGGGGATGAAATGCTCCCCCTGAGGCTGCTCAGAGAGCTGGAGCTGAGGAATCCGGGTGGGAATCACTCCAAGAAAAAGGAAGGAAAAGAGAGCAGAGGAACAGGGATGCAATTCCAACCTCTCCAAGGACTGGGATGGGCACATTCACCATCACCATTTAATCTAGACACGATTTCTTCTTTGCCTCTGGCTGCCAGGAGCAGGATGAGCAGTTTAATGAGTTTAAATAGTGAATAGTTTAATTAGCTGGAAGAGACTGGATCAATAGCTGCTTAAACAAACAACTGGATCCCTGTTTCCAAGCTTGGATGTAGTTTTGGAAGGTTCCTGGCAGTTTGGCAGGGATTAGTGATGCTGAGAATGTGCTTTTTTGTGGGTTTGGGGCTTTTACTCCTGTTCACGTGGCTGCTCTTTTTCTTGTTGAGTGGAAAACAGGAGGGAAAGAGCAACGACGGAAGGAATTCCACTCTTGCTGCTTCAAGGGATGGATCAGGAAGGGAACAGGCTGCAGGGAATTTGGAGTGCAAACTGAGATCTCTCCGATATTTTCGGCTCAGTCAGTCCATCAGTGCTTGGTAGCTGTTTAGGCCACGTGCAAGGTGAATGATGGTGCACATGGCAGAGCTGCTGGTGGCTCCTTCCCCTGCCCGGCTGTCAGTCACCCTGCAGGGTGCTGGAGCAGCGTGCCAGAGGCCGTGGATCCTATGGATCCCATGGATCCCAGGGGCGTGATCAGGAGCCTGGGCCTGCTGGCCACTCCTTGCTCTCTCTTACCCTGATTTTTCAGCTCTGCAGCGAATCCAGCTTGAGTTTTTCAACCCCCTAGAAACCCAGGGACCTTTCATGTCTGTTCTCAGATCTGGGATTTAAATCCAGCCCTTATCAAAGCACCCCGTGACCAGGCAGGCCCTGAATCCCAGCAGGGATCTGATAAAGAGGGACCTGACATCCTAAAGAAACCCTTTGAAATCCTGCTGGGATTGATTTGTATCCATAATGGAGCCCCGAGCTCTCTGCCAGGGAGAGATGAAGCTGCTCCTTTGCTTTATTATCCTCAGGCCCATCCCAGCTTTGAGGGAAATTCAGTCCCTCTTCAAGCCCCAAAATCATGGAAAAGCTCCTTTGTATCCTCTCCACAGCCCCTACGTGGATTAATCAACTTTTTATTTGATATGGTGTCATTCTCCTTTTTTTTCCATGGCTAAAACTCCACGGTGAGCAATCAGAGCAGAAATAGGAAATGCAGGAGTCTTGGATTCCACAGTGGGATTAACTTCCCTTTTCTGCTCTCTTTCAGGACAGGAAAAACCACTGAACTCGCCCCATCTTTGGGACCAAGAGCTTTGGTGCTGGAGTAGGCAAAGCCAGCTAGGGCCCCCCTTGTCCTGCCCATGGTGTGGGTCAGGGACAGGCTCCTCTTCTCCTCTGTGCTGGGATGAACTGCCTAGGGAATGCTATTACTGACAGCCCGGTCCTAGCCCCGGCTACTGGAAATGGGCGGAGGTGAAGAGGCAAGTGCCAGAGTTGCTTGGGGATGATGGAATTGTGGTGTTTGGCTGTGCCCAGAGGGGCAGGTTGGGCATTTCTGTGTGTCTGAGGACCGGTTTGGGTGCTGGGGAGCCCGGGGAGCCGAGCTCTCAGTGCATTCCCAGCTCACCCGGGGGTGGGAGCTGGTGCAGGGCTCTGGTCGGGCTCGGGGCAGGCCCTGGCCCCGGCACAGACACGCTGGGGTGCTTTGGGGCCGCTTGGGGAGCCGTGGGAGGAGAATGAGGGATGGTGCTGGGCAGAGCGATCGGCCTGTGCTCGTGTCAGCGCAGCCGTGCAGGGCACTGGGATCTGGGTAAAACACCGGCTCTCCTGGTGTTCAGGGAAGCAAGGTCTGTATTTATCCATACGTATTTATCCCTACATATTTATCCCTATATTTATCCATGGATTATCCATATATGTTTATCCATATACATTTATCCATATTTTTATCCACGTATTTACCCATGAATTTATCCCTATATTTACCCATGTATTTACCCAGGTATTTTATGAACACTCAAGTGCCATATCCATGTATTTTATGAGCACTTCCAGGGTTGGTGACTCCACCACTGCCCTGGGCAGCTGTTCCAGCGCTGGACAACCCTTCCCATGCTGGGCCAGGAGATGGATTCTGGAAATGCAGACTCCGAGGAGCAGGGGATTAAGGCAGCATTGGATTCCTTTATTCTCCCAGAAGGATAAAGGAGATTTATCCCCAGACGAACCAGAGGTGTTCACACTGAGGTCATTAGTGGGATTTCTTCCTTACTCCCACAAATACCCACTGGGGTGACAGAGTTCCCTACAAGGGCGGTGTTGGAAGGAGCTGCTGGAATGTTTTGCTGTTTATTGGGATCCACAGGATGTTTGGTGTCTCTCAGAGCTGTTCCAGGCTTTCCACAGACCCAAACGCTCCTCACACTTCTCCTCAGAGTAGAGAGGTTTCCCAGAGTGCTGGTTTTTAATTTCAGATGCTGGGATAACGACACGGCTTCAGGAGGCAGGAGACTCATTGTGCTGTGCCTCAGTCCAGGCAGGGACAACCCCCAGCTAATAAAAACCTCTTTAAAGCACAAGAAGTCCCATTAAACTGATATTATAAAGGCTGCAAATTGAAGCAGGCCTCAATCAGAAAGCAGCAGAATTTAATTCCCCCCCCTTGCCCATTTGCATGATGATCTCCTTCCTAATTGCCCATCTACGCTTTTCCCACAGAAGTGCTGTCCCGAGGTTGGAGATGGTTCCAGCTTTATGGAGCTTTGATCTTTATCTGGTTTTACTTTTTACAGGGCACAGAACCCGAGAGTGGCAGCTGCTTTCCTCTTGTTCCTCCTGTGGCAGTGAACTGCTCTTCCCAAGGACGGCTGCAGGAATTCTCAGGCAGCATAACGTATGGAATGCCAGGCACGCTACAGAATTCCAGTGGGAGCAGCAGGAACTTCTGTTCTTTACTGGCAGGGCTGTGCCATGAAGGGGAGCTCGGAGATATTGGTCAGCTCAGGGAATGAGCCTGGCTCATGGTAAGGAAATTCACTGTGCAGTTACTTCGGGCCCTTCTCCTCCTTCTCCTCCTTCTCCTCCTTCTCCTCCTTCTCCTCCTTCTCCTCCTTCTCCTCCTTCTCCTCCTTCTCCTCCTTCTCCTCCTTCTCCTCCTTCTCCTCCTTCTCCTCCTTCTCCTCCTTCTCCTTCTCCTTCTCCTTCTCCTTCTCCTTCTCCTTCTCCTTCTCCTTCTCCTTCTCCCTCTCTTCCCAACACCAGTTCCAGACCTCAGTATAATCCATGTTCCCACAGCCTGACCTTGCAGTTTTCCCAGTTTAGCAGCCCCAGCCACACTTGCAGCCTCTCTGTCTGGACTTTGTCTTGCTGAAATCTCCCTTTGTTGATCCTTTGCTGCCTCACCTTTTATCCAGCAATAACGTGCAGTGGGTGGAAGCTTCTCAGAATTCCCTCCCTGTTCCACTGGAAACATTCCCAAGTGGAAGCAGCTGCACTGCCCATCAGCACTTGCCTGCTTTTAGGGGTGGTTGAGGCATGAAGGATGCAACAAATGGAGTTGGCTCCAAGGGGATGAAATGCTCCCCCTGAGGCTGCTCAGAGAGCTGGAGCTGAGGAATCCGGGTGGGAATCACTCCAAGAAAAAGGAAGGAAAAGAGAGCAGAGGAACAGGGATGCAATTCCAACCTCTCCAAGGACTGGGATGGGCACATTCACCATCACCATTTAATCTAGACACGATTTCTTCTTTGCCTCTGGCTGCCAGGAGCAGGATGAGCAGTTTAATGAGTTTAAATAGTGAATAGTTTAATTAGCTGGAAGAGACTGGATCAATAGCTGCTTAAACAAACAACTGGATCCCTGTTTCCAAGCTTGGATGTAGTTTTGGAAGGTTCCTGGCAGTTTGGCAGGGATTAGTGATGCTGAGAATGTGCTTTTTTGTGGGTTTGGGGCTTTTACTCCTGTTCACGTGGCTGCTCTTTTTCTTGTTGAGTGGAAAACAGGAGGGAAAGAGCAACGACGGAAGGAATTCCACTCTTGCTGCTTCAAGGGATGGATCAGGAAGGGAACAGGCTGCAGGGAATTTGGAGTGCAAACTGAGATCTCTCCGATATTTTCGGCTCAGTCAGTCCATCAGTGCTTGGTAGCTGTTTAGGCCACGTGCAAGGTGAATGATGGTGCACATGGCAGAGCTGCTGGTGGCTCCTTCCCCTGCCCGGCTGTCAGTCACCCTGCAGGGTGCTGGAGCAGCGTGCCAGAGGCCGTGGATCCTATGGATCCCATGGATCCCAGGGGCGTGATCAGGAGCCTGGGCCTGCTGGCCACTCCTTGCTCTCTCTTACCCTGATTTTTCAGCTCTGCAGCGAATCCAGCTTGAGTTTTTCAACCCCCTAGAAACCCAGGGACCTTTCATGTCTGTTCTCAGATCTGGGATTTAAATCCAGCCCTTATCAAAGCACCCCGTGACCAGGCAGGCCCTGAATCCCAGCAGGGATCTGATAAAGAGGGACCTGACATCCTAAAGAAACCCTTTGAAATCCTGCTGGGATTGATTTGTATCCATAATGGAGCCCCGAGCTCTCTGCCAGGGAGAGATGAAGCTGCTCCTTTGCTTTATTATCCTCAGGCCCATCCCAGCTTTGAGGGAAATTCAGTCCCTCTTCAAGCCCCAAAATCATGGAAAAGCTCCTTTGTATCCTCTCCACAGCCCCTACGTGGATTAATCAACTTTTTATTTGATATGGTGTCATTCTCCTTTTTTTTCCATGGCTAAAACTCCACGGTGAGCAATCAGAGCAGAAATAGGAAATGCAGGAGTCTTGGATTCCACAGTGGGATTAACTTCCCTTTTCTGCTCTCTTTCAGGACAGGAAAAACCACTGAACTCGCCCCATCTTTGGGACCAAGAGCTTTGGTGCTGGAGTAGGCAAAGCCAGCTAGGGCCCCCCTTGTCCTGCCCATGGTGTGGGTCAGGGACAGGCTCCTCTTCTCCTCTGTGCTGGGATGAACTGCCTAGGGAATGCTATTACTGACAGCCCGGTCCTAGCCCCGGCTACTGGAAATGGGCGGAGGTGAAGAGGCAAGTGCCAGAGTTGCTTGGGGATGATGGAATTGTGGTGTTTGGCTGTGCCCAGAGGGGCAGGTTGGGCATTTCTGTGTGTCTGAGGACCGGTTTGGGTGCTGGGGAGCCCGGGGAGCCGAGCTCTCAGTGCATTCCCAGCTCACCCGGGGGTGGGAGCTGGTGCAGGGCTGGGTGACAGCCTCTGGTCGGGCTCGGGGCAGGCCCTGGCCCCGGCACAGACACGCTGGGGTGCTTTGGGGCCGCTTGGGGAGCAATGGGAAGAAAATGAGGGATGGTGCTGGGCAGAGCGATCGGCCTGTGCTCGTGTCAGCGCAGCCGTGCAGGGCACTGGGATCTGGGTAAAACACCGGCTCTCCTGGTGTTCAGGGATGCAAGGTCTGAGGGACCGGATTTACTTGGGGTTTTCCAGGACAGCAGGAAGAAGAGGAAATGTGGTGCCAGAGGTGCGTCCCATCAGGTTGCAGTTCCCTCTTTCCCATTTCCATTTCCTCCTCAGTGCGGGTGTCCCCTGCAGCCCATGAGCACGTGGCCGGTGACAACTCCCTGTCTGTGGAGGGATTCCTTATGGAACAAGGGCAGATGACACTTGTGTGAGGCTTACGACTGTTAGAATTAGACCAGGATGGGTTTAAGGAAAACTAGAATCGTGTGTTAATCTTACTGGTCAATGAACAAATGGAATCCACACTTCTGTAAGAAAAAATAGAGTGTATGGAGCATATAGAAGAAGCTGGTTTTGCCTGCTGCTGCTGCTTGGCTGTATCATGTAACCCCATTCGAACTCTGCCTTCAAGACAGCTGTGAGACCGTGAAATAAAGAACTTAGCAGAACAGCAGCCTCCTCTGCTCTTTCACCCTGGTCCGAGAAGGAGGGGTACCCTGTCAAAGGCTCAACACTTGCCTTTCTGACTTTGTTTCTAAATTTCTACCTTTCTAATTTTGTTTGTTTCTAATTTTTTTGTTTGTTTGTTTCTAACTTTGTTTGTTTTCAACTTTCTCCCTTTAGAAATTTGTTTGTTTCTTGTATTTTACCTCTTTGTTTGTTTCTAAATTTCTGCCGTTGTAACTTTGTTTCTAACTTTCTACTTTTAAAATTTCATTTGTTTTTAACTTTTTACCATTCCTCCCAGCGAGGGCTGTGTGCAGAATACTAAAACCTGTTAAGTTCTTCACTTTTACGTCTATAGGCAAATGCTACTGATTTAGATGTAAATTCATTTTGAAATAAGCCAGCCCTCTCTGTCTACTCTGTCGCATACAGCAATATAAGAAGCTGGGAATAGAGATCCGCAGGTTTTGAGAATAACGAGCCGGCGTTTTTCTGTAGGAAGGAAAGCAGCAAGCGCCTGGCCGCAGGAGCCGAGACGCTCGGGCTGCAGGAGCTGCAGAGCGCCCGGAGCCGGCTTTTCCCTGTGCTCTGTGCCTGCCCCCGGGCTGAGCTGGGCGGCGCTGCTGCCGCCTGGTGGCGAGAGCGCGGCACTGCCGCCCCCGACACGGCGCCCCGGCGCTGCTGCCGCCCGGTGCCGGCTGAGCCGAGAGGGCGGCGGCCTCGGTGGCTGCCGAGCGTGGCAAGGAGCGGGAGCGAGCGGGGCCGGGTCTGTCAGCGGAGGGGAGGGGCGAAGGGCGGTTCGGAGCGCCAAGGGACACGGCCGTGCACGAGCGGGGCCACAGCTATGGAAAGGGCCGGGCGCCGTGCGGGGCGGTGACCGCGGGGAATGACAGCGCGGGGGGCGGCCCGGCGGGGCCGGTTTTGCCGGGCAGCAGAGGCGCGGTCGCAGCGCGACCCGGGCGGGAGGCACCGGGCGGGCACGGTCGGAATAGAGCCGCCCGCGTGTCGCTCTCAAGGAGGCGGCTCGGAAAGGAAGGCGCAGTTCCGCGCTCTCGGGACGGCGTTAAGTGACGTTTTTATTAGAATAGTATAGTATTTATTTTATTTTATTATCTGCCAGGACCTTGCAGAGGGTGGTTTACACTTCCGCCACACTCAAGATGGCGGACGCAGTAGGCCCCCTGCGAGAGGTGTCCCTGCCGATGCCTGCCGCCGGTCGCGGAGCCGTCGGCCGCCTCCGGCGCGGCTGACCCCGCCAGCCGTGTCCTCGCACCGGGAAGCACGGCGGAAAATCGCGCGGAAAGCGCGGGGCCGGCGTCGGAGTCCGGGCCGGATTCAGGCAGCCGAATAGACAGAAGCCCTTGTGAGGGGCGGCGGGGGCCCTAAGTGTACCACACTAAAGATGGCGGCTCGACCGGAAGTGGCTTCTGCCAGCACCCAAGATGGCGGCGAAGGGCGGAAGTGTCGTCACTGCCACACTAAAGATGGCGGTCGTGTGCAGTGTTTTCTGACCTTCTCAATATGGCGGAAGGGAAGGCCCCCCCCCCCAAGCTGCGTCTATTCGGCTGCCTGAACGCGACGCCGACGCCGACGCCGACGCCAGCCCAGCGCTTGCGCGCAATTTTCTGAGGCGTTTCCCGCTACGCGGACACCGACTGTGGGGTCAGCGGCGCCTGGGGCAGGCGGGAGCATTCAGGCAGTCGAATAGACGGAGCGGGGGGGGGGGGGGGGGTCCTTCCGGCCGCCATCTTGAGAAGGTCGAATAGCCACATCGGTGCGGTACCGGTGACTTCCGCCCTTCTTCGCCAGGAGCGCCAATGGCGGGGAGCCCGGGGAGCAGCGCTGCCGGGCCGGGGGCACCGGGGCGGGTGCTCCGGGCTCGGAGGTGAGCGGGGAACGGGGACAGCCCCGAGCGGACGGTGGGGGCCGCGGGGGATCGGTATTCCGGCCCAGGGATGAGTGTTCCGGCACAGGGGTGGCTGTCCCGGCACAGGGATGCGTTCCTGGACTGTCTAATAATATTATTTAACGATCGTGCAAGGAGATCTGTATAAAAAAATCCTCCGTGGTCATCCTTCTCCCACAGCCCCGCTGTGTTTTCAGGATCTTGGGGGAAGAGTTTGGGTCTGAACAAGGCTCTCGGGCACAGGGTGGGATTCTTGGGGTGCAGGGCCAGGATTTGGACTCGATGCTCCCTGTGGGTCCCTTGCAGCCCAGGAAATGCTGCGATCCTGTGCCTCTGAGGGTGAAATAAAGGGGAGCGGTGGGGTTTGTGCCCGCTGTATTCACGGCCCCGCCGGCTCAGGGCGGGTTAAAGGCGCAGCTGCCCCGAGACAGCGGGACCGGCCGGGGCTGCTCGCTCCCGGTGCTGCCGCCTCGTGGGGAGAGCCCGGCACTGCAGCCCGCGCAGGCGCTGGACCACGGGATGGGCGTGGAACAGCAGCGCAGGGGATGCTGAGGCAGCCCAGGGAATGCTGCGGTCCCAGGGAAGGCTGAGGCGTCCCCTGCCCGGGGCACTCGGCAGCAAAGCCCTGATGTTGAGCAGAAAAAGGAAAGTTCTGGGTTAGTGGGAGGAGGTTTCTGGAATGGAGCTGGGACAGGTGCTGATCCACGCATGGAATCACGGGCTGGTTTGGCTTGGAAGGGACCACCAGGATCATTTACACTCTGTTTGTTGTCTGATTGCACAGCGAAGAACATCCAGAACTGCCACCTCACCCTCACGGACAGCAGGAATGTCTTCCATAGCTCTTGTTTTGGAATGGGAATGGCTGTTGGGAGCTCTGGCAGGACCAGGTAAGAAGAGAAATGGGATCATTGTGGCTGCTGCTGGAGGTGGTTTTCTGCTTTCCGGCTGTTCTTCTCATTGATCCTTTCACAGCAGTGTTCTAGGGCACATTTGAGGGTAATTCCAAGAATTTGAAACCAGATAAAAACTGGTGGGGCAAAAATGTGAACACAATCCATTTCTGGTAGTTCCAAGCTTCTCCCACAACACCGTTCCAGGGGAAAGCTGATAAAAGGGTAAAGATGCAGAGGAACAAGTGCTGTAAAGCCCCCTGGCGCTCTGAGAGAGCAAACCTTCCAGTAGTCCCAGCAGATCTCTTGGAGAAAGTGTGGGATCGCAAGGTTTTCCAGGAAAGCAAAACAAGGGTGGAGATGAGGGAATAGGCTTCCAGTTCTTCCTTTAGCTGAAAGCCTGGGGGAATTGAGAGGGGCCACAAGAACTGTTTGTGTAGGCAAATGGGAGTTTGGGGTCTGAATCTGAGTTTCCCTCTGGGGCATTTTTGAGGGAAAAGCTGAGGTGCTGTTTAAGGGAGAGAATGGACATTTTTGGGGTGGAAAAAGTTGAATCAATATTGTAGAGGAAGTAAAACGCTGGGGGTAAAAGTGGATGCAATGTGGAGGGGACAGATTGAATATTTTGGAGGCAAAATGGGGAACTGAGTAGTGGAGAGATGGGGAACATTTTGGAGGCAACACTTGACAAACTCTCTGGGGTGGAGAACGACCACATTGAGGGAAAAATGAGGTGATGAGCAGTGGGCACGTAGGGAAGGTCGTGGGGGTAAATCTTGAGAAAAGCCCCGTGGTATTCAAGAAATCCTTGGTAGCAGGACTGAGGAATTCAGTGGTGGAAAAATAGGGGAATTTTGCGGGGGTAAAACTTTAAAAGATCTAAGAGTTGAGAGTGTGTGTTTTTAGGTAGAAAGGATGTCTTGTTGAAGTTGGGCGTCTGGATTGTGGCATTTATGGATCCAGAAAGTAGAAGATAAAGGAGACTCCCAAAGCCTCGGTAGCTGTGTTAAGAAATCCGTCCCAGGGAAGAAAGGTACCTAAACCTCCTAGAAGTAGGGACTAATTAGCATGGGAAGGGGAAAACCCACCCCCAGTGGGAGAGAGCACGCCGGGTAAGGGAAGAGAAGGATGCCCTTAAGAAGAAGTAGGGAAGGTGAATTTCTCGGCTTGCTGAAATGTATCAAAAAGTTTGGAATCTGGGTCTGTGTGGAGGCCGGGATTTTCTCAGCCATATGCAGAGCCCAGCACTAGGAATAAAGGAATTCCAGGCTTTACAACGCCAAAAATGCAGTACCAGAGAGTTCTGTTATCCCGAGGACTTGGGGGATACTTGGCAAAAATTTCCGGGGGCCCAGGCTGGACCGAGCTTTTAACGCTCCCCGGATTCACGGGATCGGGGATTCCAGCGTGCCCTGCACGGGTTTTTTCAGGGAAGTCCCAAATCCTTCGTGTGAGCACGAAGCAGAATCCCCTGGGAGCTGTGAAGGCAACAGGATATTTCTTGGGAATTTTGAAGGGTTGGGTGAGTCCTCAGTGTTAGGTTGGAATGAACGCAAATTGTCCGGGAGTTGCTGGTTTGGGGATGGCCGGGTCTGGGTTTGGATTTGTGGGCACCGAGTGTTCCTTGTGTCAGCTTTAGGTCTTCTGGATTGGTAGGAATTGTCAGAGAAAAGAGAAGGCAATTGAAATGCGGAGCTCCATTCCCGGAGAAATGGTCAGGATGGGAGCGGGAAGGCTGTGGAGCTGCTGGGAGCTCGTGGAGAACGAAAGGATCTGAGGCCTGGAGGCAAAAGCTGTGGAACAAAGCCTGAAAAGGGTGTGGGGTGGGGCGGGAGGGGGAGGAGGGCACCGTGGTGGGGGGAAAGAGGGAAAGGATCCCTGCTCCGGGAATCCAGCAGGGACCAGGAGAGGATCATTTTCCATCCACTGCTCTCAGTGGAATCCTAATAAGGACGGTGGAAGGGAAGTGATTCGTTTGTTCTTAGGTTTGGAATGAAAGGTGCTCTTGCAGAGGGGACTATTGACCTGTTAAAAATCTGTTGGATACAGGAAAAGAGGGAGGAAGCAAGCAGCTGGGGAATGAAGGGGTGGATTTTTTGGTGGATACAGGGAAAGACACGGGAAGGGGCTCTCAAGTAGAATACACCTCACGGGCAGCACCAGGAGAAGCCTCAAGTGCCCTTTTTTTCCAAGCTCTGACATTCCAGAGGAGTAAGCAGTGGTCAGCCCATCACTTTCTGTATTCCTTGGATGCCCAGTGCTTTGTTGGGAAGAGATAATATTTGGAAATGAACAAATCCGGGGATGTAATTTCCTGATAGTAAAGCCCCAGAGAGCCTGGTTTTGATATCCTTCCAGCACCCAAACGCAGCAGAGGGAATCCTGGCGGAGCTGGAAAACGCTGTCGCTCCGTCGGTGGAATTCCTGGGAACTGGAAAGCAGCAGAAGCAGCAAGAACAGAGTTGGAAGCAGGCTCCAGCCGGGTAAGGCAGACACCAAATCCTTTGGAACTGGGCAGGGGTGGGAAGAATGAATTCTTACATTTGTAGCCCAGGGATTCCTGAGCAGGATCCCGGCAGGGAAGACTGCAGGGATCAGGCTGGGGCCTGATCGCAGCTGGGGGCAGCGAGCCTTGGAATTGGCTGAAGGGAAGAAAGAGGGATCCTTTGAGCACAAGGATCAGGTGTCAAATGCGGAGATGGCATCAGACAATTCCTCGGGAGGGTTTAGTTCCTGGGCCAAATCGATCTGCTGCCTTGTGAAGGAGCTCAGAGAGCTGGGAAGAGCCCAAGCAACGCAGGGAATGCACCGGCAGATAAAAGTGCCGGGGAACGGTGGGGAAAAGCATCCGAACAGGGGGCCTCGTTTTGTACAGGGACGGTACAAAAAATTGTCCGAAAGAATAGGAATGGAATGGGATTTTACGTATTCCTCGGAGGCCACAATCCAGTGGGAAGGCTGAGAGAAAGAAACAAGGCCTAAAAAGGCAGATGAGCCAAATCTGCCCAAAGCCTCCAATGGCCACATTCCCTGGCATTGCTGAGGACTTCAGCCAAGCTCCAAGCAAAAGGTGAGCCCCTGATTTTGGTGCCAAGGGAAACTCCAAGTTAAGAATGATCCAAATATGAAGCGCTTCTCACAAAACTCAGCTTTGCAAACCTTTCTTTGGGCTAAAAAAGAAAAGATGGGAATGCCCTTGGCAGAAAAGCAGCTGTGAGGCACAGCAGGCTTCAAATGCCTGTCAGCAGGAGCTCCAGGAGAAACGGCTGCTGGCTCCGGGCATCCTGGGCTTTCCAGGCAGGTTTTGTAGCAGATTGCAAGGCAGTTTTCCTGCCTCTGGGGGGTGGCACCTGCATCCCGCTGGAAAGGGAAAATGTGGAGAGAGGGGCAAGCGGGAAGACGGTTGCTGATGTGTGTCCTTGGATCGCAGTTCCTCCCGGTGAGTCTGTGCTGCTGGAAGTTTGAAGGAGATCAGTCCTGGAGTACGTGTGGGTTCACCTGTGGGGTTTGGGAGCGACGCTGGCCATGAAATTCCAGGGATGTTCCCTTTGCTGGAGTGAGAAGCAGTGGAAGCACTTTGCTGTCTGCTTCTTCATCGCCTGCGCCTCGGTCCCCTGGGGCTCCAGGTAATCCCCTCTCACCTTTGCTTTTCCAAGGGTCTCTAAATGAGGGCTTGAGCTTTGGTGTAGCTCCCTTTACAGGGAAGATCTGTTCCAGGAAAGGTCTCCTGGTCTGGACCGATGGCGTTGCAGGAAGAGCAGGAAACCCCGCAGCTCCTGTGGCTCCCTCATCCGATTTGCCTGCAGGCAGCAGCAAGGATCATTCCCAAGTGTCATGCCCTGGCTCCGTGACTCGGTGAGGTTGTGTTCCCCCAAAGGCCAGGGGCCGCTTTGTTTTGCGGCTCACGAAAGTCCAGCTCGGTGGTGCTGGGTTTGGTTTTTGTGTGTAATGAAGGCACTGAAAAATTCCCCTCCTTCACTGGCACAGCCCTGGAGTGGGAGCAGATTCCCCTTATCCCGCAGTTATCCCGCTCCTGCCCTGGATCCCTGCGGTGCCGTGTGTTCTCCAAGCTCACAGCACTGCTGGCTCTAAACAAGAAAAACAATCCCTGTTCCTTCTCTTCTCCGTCCTTGATGTTCCCAGGCCCTGCATCTCCCTGGCTATTCCCTGTGGGAGTCTTCATCTCCATCCCACCTTATCCCGATCAGGTAAGGGTCTGAGATGTGTTTAGCAGCAAATGCATTCCTGTGAAGAAAGCCAAGAGCAAAGAGCATCCAGATGCAGAGAAGTCTTTAGAAAAGCGTTCCAGACGTGCAAATGAGGGATGTGTCTTCCTGCATCTCCTGTTGTTTTTCTCTGTCACGTTTTGGAAGGGTTTCTCTCAGTGATTTCCTGCAGTCCAGGTGCGTCCCTTCTTTTGTCCAAATCCAGTGCCAGAGGATCGAACAACTGACGAGTGGGGCCTGGGATGAAAACGGTTCTCCTAAAATGAGGGAAACAATGCTAGAAGAGAAATGAGCATCCTTTTAATGCCTGGAATAAAAATGCTGGAAAAGGGCACTTTTTATTTGATATGGTGTCATTCTCCTTTTTTTTTCCATAGCTAAAACTCCACGGTGAGCAATCAGAGCAGAAATAGGAAATGCAGGAGTCTTGGATTCCACAGTGGGATTAACTTCCCTTTTCTGCTCTCTTTCAGGACAGGAAAAACCACTGAACTCGCCCCATCTTTGGGACCAAGAGCTTTGGTGCTGGAGTAGGCAAAGCCAGCTAGGGCCCCCCTTGTCCTGCCCATGGTGTGGGTCAGGGACAGGCTCCTCTTCTCCTCTGTGCTGGGATGAACTGCCTAGGGAATGCTATTACTGACAGCCCGGTCCTAGCCCCGGCTACTGGAAATGGGCGGAGGTGAAGAGGCAAGTGCCAGAGTTGCTTGGGGATGATGGAATTGTGGTGTTTGGCTGTGCCCAGAGGGGCAGGTTGGGCATTTCTGTGTGTCTGAGGACCGGTTTGGGTGCTGGGGAGCCCGGGGAGCCGAGCTCTCAGTGCATTCCCAGCTCACCCGGGGGTGGGAGCTGGTGCAGGGCTCTGGTCGGGCTCGGGGCAGGCCCTGGCCCCGGCACAGACACGCTGGGGTGCTTTGGGGCCGCTTGGGGAGCCGTGGGAGGAGAATGAGGGATGGTGCTGGGCAGAGCGATCGGCCTGTGCTCGTGTCAGCGCAGCCGTGCAGGGCACTGGGATCTGGGTAAAACACCGGCTCTCCTGGTGTTCAGGGAAGCAAGGTCTGTATTTATCCATACGTATTTATCCCTACATATTTATCCCTATATTTATCCATGGATTATCCATATATGTTTATCCATATACATTTATCCATATTTTTATCCACGTATTTACCCATGAATTTATCCCTATATTTACCCATGTATTTACCCAGGTATTTTATGAACACTCAAGTGCCATATCCATGTATTTTATGAGCACTTCCAGGGTTGGTGACTCCACCACTGCCCTGGGCAGCTGTTCCAGCGCTGGACAACCCTTCCCATGCTGGGCCAGGAGATGGATTCTGGAAATGCAGACTCCGAGGAGCAGGGGATTAAGGCAGCATTGGATTCCTTTATTCTCCCAGAAGGATAAAGGAGATTTATCCCCAGACGAACCAGAGGTGTTCACACTGAGGTCATTAGTGGGATTTCTTCCTTACTCCCACAAATACCCACTGGGGTGACAGAGTTCCCTACAAGGGCGGTGTTGGAAGGAGCTGCTGGAATGTTTTGCTGTTTATTGGGATCCACAGGATGTTTGGTGTCTCTCAGAGCTGTTCCAGGCTTTCCACAGACCCAAACGCTCCTCACACTTCTCCTCAGAGTAGAGAGGTTTCCCAGAGTGCTGGTTTTTAATTTCAGATGCTGGGATAACGACACGGCTTCAGGAGGCAGGAGACTCATTGTGCTGTGCCTCAGTCCAGGCAGGGACAACCCCCAGCTAATAAAAACCTCTTTAAAGCACAAGAAGTCCCATTAAACTGATATTATAAAGGCTGCAAATTGAAGCAGGCCTCAATCAGAAAGCAGCAGAATTTAATTCCCCCCCCTTGCCCATTTGCATGATGATCTCCTTCCTAATTGCCCATCTACGCTTTTCCCACAGAAGTGCTGTCCCGAGGTTGGAGATGGTTCCAGCTTTATGGAGCTTTGATCTTTATCTGGTTTTACTTTTTACAGGGCACAGAACCCGAGAGTGGCAGCTGCTTTCCTCTTGTTCCTCCTGTGGCAGTGAACTGCTCTTCCCAAGGACGGCTGCAGGAATTCTCAGGCAGCATAACGTATGGAATGCCAGGCACGCTACAGAATTCCAGTGGGAGCAGCAGGAACTTCTGTTCTTTACTGGCAGGGCTGTGCCATGAAGGGGAGCTCGGAGATATTGGTCAGCTCAGGGAATGAGCCTGGCTCATGGTAAGGAAATTCACTGTGCAGTTACTTCGGGCCCTTCTCCTCCTTCTCCTCCTTCTCCTCCTTCTCCTCCTTCTCCTCCTTCTCCTCCTTCTCCTTCTCCTTCTCCTTCTCCTTCTCCTTCTCCTTCTCCTTCTCCTTCTCCTTCTCCTTCTCCTTCTCCTTCTCCTTCTCCTTCTCCTTCTCCCTCTCTTCCCAACACCAGTTCCAGACCTCAGTATAATCCATGTTCCCACAGCCTGACCTTGCAGTTTTCCCAGTTTAGCAGCCCCAGCCACACTTGCAGCCTCTCTGTCTGGACTTTGTCTTGCTGAAATCTCCCTTTGTTGATCCTTTGCTGCCTCACCTTTTATCCAGCAATAACGTGCAGTGGGTGGAAGCTTCTCAGAATTCCCTCCCTGTTCCACTGGAAACATTCCCAAGTGGAAGCAGCTGCACTGCCCATCAGCACTTGCCTGCTTTTAGGGGTGGTTGAGGCATGAAGGATGCAACAAATGGAGTTGGCTCCAAGGGGATGAAATGCTCCCCCTGAGGCTGCTCAGAGAGCTGGAGCTGAGGAATCCGGGTGGGAATCACTCCAAGAAAAAGGAAGGAAAAGAGAGCAGAGGAACAGGGATGCAATTCCAACCTCTCCAAGGACTGGGATGGGCACATTCACCATCACCATTTAATCTAGACACGATTTCTTCTTTGCCTCTGGCTGCCAGGAGCAGGATGAGCAGTTTAATGAGTTTAAATAGTGAATAGTTTAATTAGCTGGAAGAGACTGGATCAATAGCTGCTTAAACAAACAACTGGATCCCTGTTTCCAAGCTTGGATGTAGTTTTGGAAGGTTCCTGGCAGTTTGGCAGGGATTAGTGATGCTGAGAATGTGCTTTTTTGTGGGTTTGGGGCTTTTACTCCTGTTCACGTGGCTGCTCTTTTTCTTGTTGAGTGGAAAACAGGAGGGAAAGAGCAACGACGGAAGGAATTCCACTCTTGCTGCTTCAAGGGATGGATCAGGAAGGGAACAGGCTGCAGGGAATTTGGAGTGCAAACTGAGATCTCTCCGATATTTTCGGCTCAGTCAGTCCATCAGTGCTTGGTAGCTGTTTAGGCCACGTGCAAGGTGAATGATGGTGCACATGGCAGAGCTGCTGGTGGCTCCTTCCCCTGCCCGGCTGTCAGTCACCCTGCAGGGTGCTGGAGCAGCGTGCCAGAGGCCGTGGATCCTATGGATCCCATGGATCCCAGGGGCGTGATCAGGAGCCTGGGCCTGCTGGCCACTCCTTGCTCTCTCTTACCCTGATTTTTCAGCTCTGCAGCGAATCCAGCTTGAGTTTTTCAACCCCCTAGAAACCCAGGGACCTTTCATGTCTGTTCTCAGATCTGGGATTTAAATCCAGCCCTTATCAAAGCACCCCGTGACCAGGCAGGCCCTGAATCCCAGCAGGGATCTGATAAAGAGGGACCTGACATCCTAAAGAAACCCTTTGAAATCCTGCTGGGATTGATTTGTATCCATAATGGAGCCCCGAGCTCTCTGCCAGGGAGAGATGAAGCTGCTCCTTTGCTTTATTATCCTCAGGCCCATCCCAGCTTTGAGGGAAATTCAGTCCCTCTTCAAGCCCCAAAATCATGGAAAAGCTCCTTTGTATCCTCTCCACAGCCCCTACGTGGATTAATCAACTTTTTATTTGATATGGTGTCATTCTCCTTTTTTTTCCATGGCTAAAACTCCACGGTGAGCAATCAGAGCAGAAATAGGAAATGCAGGAGTCTTGGATTCCACAGTGGGATTAACTTCCCTTTTCTGCTCTCTTTCAGGACAGGAAAAACCACTGAACTCGCCCCATCTTTGGGACCAAGAGCTTTGGTGCTGGAGTAGGCAAAGCCAGCTAGGGCCCCCCTTGTCCTGCCCATGGTGTGGGTCAGGGACAGGCTCCTCTTCTCCTCTGTGCTGGGATGAACTGCCTAGGGAATGCTATTACTGACAGCCCGGTCCTAGCCCCGGCTACTGGAAATGGGCGGAGGTGAAGAGGCAAGTGCCAGAGTTGCTTGGGGATGATGGAATTGTGGTGTTTGGCTGTGCCCAGAGGGGCAGGTTGGGCATTTCTGTGTGTCTGAGGACCGGTTTGGGTGCTGGGGAGCCCGGGGAGCCGAGCTCTCAGTGCATTCCCAGCTCACCCGGGGGTGGGAGCTGGTGCAGGGCTCTGGTCGGGCTCGGGGCAGGCCCTGGCCCCGGCACAGACACGCTGGGGTGCTTTGGGGCCGCTTGGGGAGCCGTGGGAGGAGAATGAGGGATGGTGCTGGGCAGAGCGATCGGCCTGTGCTCGTGTCAGCGCAGCCGTGCAGGGCACTGGGATCTGGGTAAAACACCGGCTCTCCTGGTGTTCAGGGAAGCAAGGTCTGTATTTATCCATACGTATTTATCCCTACATATTTATCCCTATATTTATCCATGGATTATCCATATATGTTTATCCATATACATTTATCCATATTTTTATCCACGTATTTACCCATGAATTTATCCCTATATTTACCCATGTATTTACCCAGGTATTTTATGAACACTCAAGTGCCATATCCATGTATTTTATGAGCACTTCCAGGGTTGGTGACTCCACCACTGCCCTGGGCAGCTGTTCCAGCGCTGGACAACCCTTCCCATGCTGGGCCAGGAGATGGATTCTGGAAATGCAGACTCCGAGGAGCAGGGGATTAAGGCAGCATTGGATTCCTTTATTCTCCCAGAAGGATAAAGGAGATTTATCCCCAGACGAACCAGAGGTGTTCACACTGAGGTCATTAGTGGGATTTCTTCCTTACTCCCACAAATACCCACTGGGGTGACAGAGTTCCCTACAAGGGCGGTGTTGGAAGGAGCTGCTGGAATGTTTTGCTGTTTATTGGGATCCACAGGATGTTTGGTGTCTCTCAGAGCTGTTCCAGGCTTTCCACAGACCCAAACGCTCCTCACACTTCTCCTCAGAGTAGAGAGGTTTCCCAGAGTGCTGGTTTTTAATTTCAGATGCTGGGATAACGACACGGCTTCAGGAGGCAGGAGACTCATTGTGCTGTGCCTCAGTCCAGGCAGGGACAACCCCCAGCTAATAAAAACCTCTTTAAAGCACAAGAAGTCCCATTAAACTGATATTATAAAGGCTGCAAATTGAAGCAGGCCTCAATCAGAAAGCAGCAGAATTTAATTCCCCCCCCTTGCCCATTTGCATGATGATCTCCTTCCTAATTGCCCATCTACGCTTTTCCCACAGAAGTGCTGTCCCGAGGTTGGAGATGGTTCCAGCTTTATGGAGCTTTGATCTTTATCTGGTTTTACTTTTTACAGGGCACAGAACCCGAGAGTGGCAGCTGCTTTCCTCTTGTTCCTCCTGTGGCAGTGAACTGCTCTTCCCAAGGACGGCTGCAGGAATTCTCAGGCAGCATAACGTATGGAATGCCAGGCACGCTACAGAATTCCAGTGGGAGCAGCAGGAACTTCTGTTCTTTACTGGCAGGGCTGTGCCATGAAGGGGAGCTCGGAGATATTGGTCAGCTCAGGGAATGAGCCTGGCTCATGGTAAGGAAATTCACTGTGCAGTTACTTCGGGCCCTTCTCCTCCTTCTCCTCCTTCTCCTCCTTCTCCTCCTTCTCCTCCTTCTCCTCCTTCTCCTCCTTCTCCTCCTTCTCCTCCTTCTCCTCCTTCTCCTCCTTCTCCTCCTTCTCCTCCTTCTCCTC
This sequence comes from Coloeus monedula, assembly GCF_965178545.1. Classification (NCBI taxonomy): domain Eukaryota; kingdom Metazoa; phylum Chordata; class Aves; order Passeriformes; family Corvidae; genus Coloeus; species Coloeus monedula. Next base: position 66,409 of record NW_028120463.1, read on the forward strand.
CTTCTCCTCCTTCTCCTCCTTCTCCTTCTCCTTCTCCTTCTCCTTCTCCTTCTCCTTCTCCTTCTCCTTCTCCCTCTCTTCCCAACACCAGTTCCAGACCTCAGTATAATCCATGTTCCCACAGCCTGACCTTGCAGTTTTCCCAGTTTAGCAGCCCCAGCCACACTTGCAGCCTCTCTGTCTGGACTTTGTCTTGCTGAAATCTCCCTTTGTTGATCCTTTGCTGCCTCACCTTTTATCCAGCAATAACGTGCAGTGGGTGGAAGCTTCTCAGAATTCCCTCCCTGTTCCACTGGAAACATTCCCAAGTGGAAGCAGCTGCACTGCCCATCAGCACTTGCCTGCTTTTAGGGGTGGTTGAGGCATGAAGGATGCAACAAATGGAGTTGGCTCCAAGGGGATGAAATGCTCCCCCTGAGGCTGCTCAGAGAGCTGGAGCTGAGGAATCCGGGTGGGAATCACTCCAAGAAAAAGGAAGGAAAAGAGAGCAGAGGAACAGGGATGCAATTCCAACCTCTCCAAGGACTGGGATGGGCACATTCACCATCACCATTTAATCTAGACACGATTTCTTCTTTGCCTCTGGCTGCCAGGAGCAGGATGAGCAGTTTAATGAGTTTAAATAGTGAATAGTTTAATTAGCTGGAAGAGACTGGATCAATAGCTGCTTAAACAAACAACTGGATCCCTGTTTCCAAGCTTGGATGTAGTTTTGGAAGGTTCCTGGCAGTTTGGCAGGGATTAGTGATGCTGAGAATGTGCTTTTTTGTGGGTTTGGGGCTTTTACTCCTGTTCACGTGGCTGCTCTTTTTCTTGTTGAGTGGAAAACAGGAGGGAAAGAGCAACGACGGAAGGAATTCCACTCTTGCTGCTTCAAGGGATGGATCAGGAAGGGAACAGGCTGCAGGGAATTTGGAGTGCAAACTGAGATCTCTCCGATATTTTCGGCTCAGTCAGTCCATCAGTGCTTGGTAGCTGTTTAGGCCACGTGCAAGGTGAATGATGGTGCACATGGCAGAGCTGCTGGTGGCTCCTTCCCCTGCCCGGCTGTCAGTCACCCTGCAGGGTGCTGGAGCAGCGTGCCAGAGGCCGTGGATCCTATGGATCCCATGGATCCCAGGGGCGTGATCAGGAGCCTGGGCCTGCTGGCCACTCCTTGCTCTCTCTTACCCTGATTTTTCAGCTCTGCAGCGAATCCAGCTTGAGTTTTTCAACCCCCTAGAAACCCAGGGACCTTTCATGTCTGTTCTCAGATCTGGGATTTAAATCCAGCCCTTATCAAAGCACCCCGTGACCAGGCAGGCCCTGAATCCCAGCAGGGATCTGATAAAGAGGGACCTGACATCCTAAAGAAACCCTTTGAAATCCTGCTGGGATTGATTTGTATCCATAATGGAGCCCCGAGCTCTCTGCCAGGGAGAGATGAAGCTGCTCCTTTGCTTTATTATCCTCAGGCCCATCCCAGCTTTGAGGGAAATTCAGTCCCTCTTCAAGCCCCAAAATCATGGAAAAGCTCCTTTGTATCCTCTCCACAGCCCCTACGTGGATTAATCAACTTTTTATTTGATATGGTGTCATTCTCCTTTTTTTTCCATGGCTAAAACTCCACGGTGAGCAATCAGAGCAGAAATAGGAAATGCAGGAGTCTTGGATTCCACAGTGGGATTAACTTCCCTTTTCTGCTCTCTTTCAGGACAGGAAAAACCACTGAACTCGCCCCATCTTTGGGACCAAGAGCTTTGGTGCTGGAGTAGGCAAAGCCAGCTAGGGCCCCCCTTGTCCTGCCCATGGTGTGGGTCAGGGACAGGCTCCTCTTCTCCTCTGTGCTGGGATGAACTGCCTAGGGAATGCTATTACTGACAGCCCGGTCCTAGCCCCGGCTACTGGAAATGGGCGGAGGTGAAGAGGCAAGTGCCAGAGTTGCTTGGGGATGATGGAATTGTGGTGTTTGGCTGTGCCCAGAGGGGCAGGTTGGGCATTTCTGTGTGTCTGAGGATGGGTGCTGGGGAGCCCGGGGAGCCGAGCTCTCAGTGCATTCCCAGCTCACCCGGGGGTGGGAGCTGGTGCAGGGCTGGGTGACAGCCTCTGGTCGGGCTCGGGGCAGGCCCTGGCCCCGGCACAGACACGCTGGGGTGCTTTGGGGCCGCTTGGGGAGCAATGGGAAGAAAATGAGGGATGGTGCTGGGCAGAGCGATCGGCCTGTGCTCGTGTCAGCGCAGCCGTGCAGGGCACTGGGATCTGGGTAAAACACCGGCTCTCCTGGTGTTCAGGGATGCAAGGTCTGAGGGACCGGATTTACTTGGGGTTTTCCAGGACAGCAGGAAGAAGAGGAAATGTGGTGCCAGAGGTGCGTCCCATCAGGTTGCAGTTCCCTCTTTCCCATTTCCATTTCCTCCTCAGTGCGGGTGTCCCCTGCAGCCCATGAGCACGTGGCCGGTGACAACTCCCTGTCTGTGGAGGGATTCCTTATGGAACAAGGGCAGATGACACTTGTGTGAGGCTTACGACTGTTAGAATTAGACCAGGATGGGTTTAAGGAAAACTAGAATCGTGTGTTAATCTTACTGGTCAATGAACAAATGGAATCCACACTTCTGTAAGAAAAAATAGAGTGTATGGAGCATATAGAAGAAGCTGGTTTTGCCTGCTGCTGCTGCTTGGCTGTATCATGTAACCCCATTCGAACTCTGCCTTCAAGACAGCTGTGAGACCGTGAAATAAAGAACTTAGCAGAACAGCAGCCTCCTCTGCTCTTTCACCCTGGTCCGAGAAGGAGGGGTACCCTGTCAAAGGCTCAACACTTGCCTTTCTGACTTTGTTTCTAAATTTCTACCTTTCTAATTTTGTTTGTTTCTAATTTTTTTGTTTGTTTGTTTCTAACTTTGTTTGTTTTCAACTTTCTCCCTTTAGAAATTTGTTTGTTTCTTGTATTTTACCTCTTTGTTTGTTTCTAAATTTCTGCCGTTGTAACTTTGTTTCTAACTTTCTACTTTTAAAATTTCATTTGTTTTTAACTTTTTACCATTCCTCCCAGCGAGGGCTGTGTGCAGAATACTAAAACCTGTTAAGTTCTTCACTTTTACGTCTATAGGCAAATGCTACTGATTTAGATGTAAATTCATTTTGAAATAAGCCAGCCCTCTCTGTCTACTCTGTCGCATACAGCAATATAAGAAGCTGGGAATAGAGATCCGCAGGTTTTGAGAATAACGAGCCGGCGTTTTTCTGTAGGAAGGAAAGCAGCAAGCGCCTGGCCGCAGGAGCCGAGACGCTCGGGCTGCAGGAGCTGCAGAGCGCCCGGAGCCGGCTTTTCCCTGTGCTCTGTGCCTGCCCCCGGGCTGAGCTGGGCGGCGCTGCTGCCGCCTGGTGGCGAGAGCGCGGCACTGCCGCCCCCGACACGGCGCCCCGGCGCTGCTGCCGCCCGGTGCCGGCTGAGCCGAGAGGGCGGCGGCCTCGGTGGCTGCCGAGCGTGGCAAGGAGCGGGAGCGAGCGGGGCCGGGTCTGTCAGCGGAGGGGAGGGGCGAAGGGCGGTTCGGAGCGCCAAGGGACACGGCCGTGCACGAGCGGGGCCACAGCTATGGAAAGGGCCGGGCGCCGTGCGGGGCGGTGACCGCGGGGAATGACAGCGCGGGGGGCGGCCCGGCGGGGCCGGTTTTGCCGGGCAGCAGAGGCGCGGTCGCAGCGCGACCCGGGCGGGAGGCACCGGGCGGGCACGGTCGGAATAGAGCCGCCCGCGTGTCGCTCTCAAGGAGGCGGCTCGGAAAGGAAGGCGCAGTTCCGCGCTCTCGGGACGGCGTTAAGTGACGTTTTTATTAGAATAGTATAGTATTTATTTTATTTTATTATCTGCCAGGACCTTGCAGAGGGTGGTTTACACTTCCGCCACACTCAAGATGGCGGACGCAGTAGGCCCCCTGCGAGAGGTGTCCCTGCCGATGCCTGCCGCCGGTCGCGGAGCCGTCGGCCGCCTCCGGCGCGGCTGACCCCGCCAGCCGTGTCCTCGCACCGGGAAGCACGGCGGAAAATCGCGCGGAAAGCGCGGGGCCGGCGTCGGAGTCCGGGCCGGATTCAGGCAGCCGACTAGACAGAAGCCCTTGTGAGGGGCGGCGGGGGCCCTAAGTGTACCACACTAAAGATGGCGGCTCGACCGGAAGTGGCTTCTGCCAGCACCCAAGATGGCGGCGAAGGGCGGAAGTGTCGTCACTGCCACACTAAAGATGGCGGTCGTGTGCAGTGTTTTCTGACCTTCTCAATATGGCGGAAGGGAAGGCCCCCCCCCCAAGCTGCGTCTATTCGGCTGCCTGAACGCGACGCCGACGCCGACGCCGACGCCAGCCCAGCGCTTGCGCGCAATTTTCTGAGGCGTTTCCCGCTACGCGGACACCGACTGTGGGGTCAGCGGCGCCTGGGGCAGGCGGGAGCATTCAGGCAGTCGAATAGACGGAGCGGGGGGGGGGGGGGGGGGTCCTTCCGGCCGCCATCTTGAGAAGGTCGAATAGCCACATCGGTGCGGTACCGGTGACTTCCGCCCTTCTTCGCCAGGAGCGCCAATGGCGGGGAGCCCGGGGAGCAGCGCTGCCGGGCCGGGGGCACCGGGGCGGGTGCTCCGGGCTCGGAGGTGAGCGGGGAACGGGGACAGCCCCGAGCGGACGGTGGGGGCCGCGGGGGATCGGTATTCCGGCCCAGGGATGAGTGTTCCGGCACAGGGGTGGCTGTCCCGGCACAGGGATGCGTTCCTGGACTGTCTAATAATATTATTTAACGATCGTGCAAGGAGATCTGTATAAAAAAATCCTCCGTGGTCATCCTTCTCCCACAGCCCCGCTGTGTTTTCAGGATCTTGGGGGAAGAGTTTGGGTCTGAACAAGGCTCTCGGGCACAGGGTGGGATTCTTGGGGTGCAGGGCCAGGATTTGGACTCGATGCTCCCTGTGGGTCCCTTGCAGCCCAGGAAATGCTGCGATCCTGTGCCTCTGAGGGTGAAATAAAGGGGAGCGGTGGGGTTTGTGCCCGCTGTATTCACGGCCCCGCCGGCTCAGGGCGGGTTAAAGGCGCAGCTGCCCCGAGACAGCGGGACCGGCCGGGGCTGCTCGCTCCCGGTGCTGCCGCCTCGTGGGGAGAGCCCGGCACTGCAGCCCGCGCAGGCGCTGGACCACGGGATGGGCGTGGAACAGCAGCGCAGGGGATGCTGAGGCAGCCCAGGGAATGCTGCGGTCCCAGGGAAGGCTGAGGCGTCCCCTGCCCGGGGCACTCGGCAGCAAAGCCCTGATGTTGAGCAGAAAAAGGAAAGTTCTGGGTTAGTGGGAGGAGGTTTCTGGAATGGAGCTGGGACAGGTGCTGATCCACGCATGGAATCACGGGCTGGTTTGGCTTGGAAGGGACCACCAGGATCATTTACACTCTGTTTGTTGTCTGATTGCACAGCGAAGAACATCCAGAACTGCCACCTCACCCTCACGGACAGCAGGAATGTCTTCCATAGCTCTTGTTTTGGAATGGGAATGGCTGTTGGGAGCTCTGGCAGGACCAGGTAAGAAGAGAAATGGGATCATTGTGGCTGCTGCTGGAGGTGGTTTTCTGCTTTCCGGCTGTTCTTCTCATTGATCCTTTCACAGCAGTGTTCTAGGGCACATTTGAGGGTAATTCCAAGAATTTGAAACCAGATAAAAACTGGTGGGGCAAAAATGTGAACACAATCCATTTCTGGTAGTTCCAAGCTTCTCCCACAACACCGTTCCAGGGGAAAGCTGATAAAAGGGTAAAGATGCAGAGGAACAAGTGCTGTAAAGCCCCCTGGCGCTCTGAGAGAGCAAACCTTCCAGTAGTCCCAGCAGATCTCTTGGAGAAAGTGTGGGATCGCAAGGTTTTCCAGGAAAGCAAAACAAGGGTGGAGATGAGGGAATAGGCTTCCAGTTCTTCCTTTAGCTGAAAGCCTGGGGGAATTGAGAGGGGCCACAAGAACTGTTTGTGTAGGCAAATGGGAGTTTGGGGTCTGAATCTGAGTTTCCCTCTGGGGCATTTTTGAGGGAAAAGCTGAGGTGCTGTTTAAGGGAGAGAATGGACATTTTTGGGGTGGAAAAAGTTGAATCAATATTGTAGAGGAAGTAAAACGCTGGGGGTAAAAGTGGATGCAATGTGGAGGGGACAGATTGAATATTTTGGAGGCAAAATGGGGAACTGAGTAGTGGAGAGATGGGGAACATTTTGGAGGCAACACTTGACAAACTCTCTGGGGTGGAGAACGACCACATTGAGGGAAAAATGAGGTGATGAGCAGTGGGCACGTAGGGAAGGTCGTGGGGGTAAATCTTGAGAAAAGCCCCGTGGTATTCAAGAAATCCTTGGTAGCAGGACTGAGGAATTCAGTGGTGGAAAAATAGGGGAATTTTGCGGGGGTAAAACTTTAAAAGATCTAAGAGTTGAGAGTGTGTGTTTTTAGGTAGAAAGGATGTCTTGTTGAAGTTGGGCGTCTGGATTGTGGCATTTATGGATCCAGAAAGTAGAAGATAAAGGAGACTCCCAAAGCCTCGGTAGCTGTGTTAAGAAATCCGTCCCAGGGAAGAAAGGTACCTAAACCTCCTAGAAGTAGGGACTAATTAGCATGGGAAGGGGAAAACCCACCCCCAGTGGGAGAGAGCACGCCGGGTAAGGGAAGAGAAGGATGCCCTTAAGAAGAAGTAGGGAAGGTGAATTTCTCGGCTTGCTGAAATGTATCAAAAAGTTTGGAATCTGGGTCTGTGTGGAGGCCGGGATTTTCTCAGCCATATGCAGAGCCCAGCACTAGGAATAAAGGAATTCCAGGCTTTACAACGCCAAAAATGCAGTACCAGAGAGTTCTGTTATCCCGAGGACTTGGGGGATACTTGGCAAAAATTTCCGGGGGCCCAGGCTGGACCGAGCTTTTAACGCTCCCCGGATTCACGGGATCGGGGATTCCAGCGTGCCCTGCACGGGTTTTTTCAGGGAAGTCCCAAATCCTTCGTGTGAGCACGAAGCAGAATCCCCTGGGAGCTGTGAAGGCAACAGGATATTTCTTGGGAATTTTGAAGGGTTGGGTGAGTCCTCAGTGTTAGGTTGGAATGAACGCAAATTGTCCGGGAGTTGCTGGTTTGGGGATGGCCGGGTCTGGGTTTGGATTTGTGGGCACCGAGTGTTCCTTGTGTCAGCTTTAGGTCTTCTGGATTGGTAGGAATTGTCAGAGAAAAGAGAAGGCAATTGAAATGCGGAGCTCCATTCCCGGAGAAATGGTCAGGATGGGAGCGGGAAGGCTGTGGAGCTGCTGGGAGCTCGTGGAGAACGAAAGGATCTGAGGCCTGGAGGCAAAAGCTGTGGAACAAAGCCTGAAAAGGGTGTGGGGTGGGGCGGGAGGGGGAGGAGGGCACCGTGGTGGGGGGAAAGAGGGAAAGGATCCCTGCTCCGGGAATCCAGCAGGGACCAGGAGAGGATCATTTTCCATCCACTGCTCTCAGTGGAATCCTAATAAGGACGGTGGAAGGGAAGTGATTCGTTTGTTCTTAGGTTTGGAATGAAAGGTGCTCTTGCAGAGGGGACTATTGACCTGTTAAAAATCTGTTGGATACAGGAAAAGAGGGAGGAAGCAAGCAGCTGGGGAATGAAGGGGTGGATTTTTTGGTGGATACAGGGAAAGACACGGGAAGGGGCTCTCAAGTAGAATACACCTCACGGGCAGCACCAGGAGAAGCCTCAAGTGCCCTTTTTTTCCAAGCTCTGACATTCCAGAGGAGTAAGCAGTGGTCAGCCCATCACTTTCTGTATTCCTTGGATGCCCAGTGCTTTGTTGGGAAGAGATAATATTTGGAAATGAACAAATCCGGGGATGTAATTTCCTGATAGTAAAGCCCCAGAGAGCCTGGTTTTGATATCCTTCCAGCACCCAAACGCAGCAGAGGGAATCCTGGCGGAGCTGGAAAACGCTGTCGCTCCGTCGGTGGAATTCCTGGGAACTGGAAAGCAGCAGAAGCAGCAAGAACAGAGTTGGAAGCAGGCTCCAGCCGGGTAAGGCAGACACCAAATCCTTTGGAACTGGGCAGGGGTGGGAAGAATGAATTCTTACATTTGTAGCCCAGGGATTCCTGAGCAGGATCCCGGCAGGGAAGACTGCAGGGATCAGGCTGGGGCCTGATCGCAGCTGGGGGCAGCGAGCCTTGGAATTGGCTGAAGGGAAGAAAGAGGGATCCTTTGAGCACAAGGATCAGGTGTCAAATGCGGAGATGGCATCAGACAATTCCTCGGGAGGGTTTAGTTCCTGGGCCAAATCGATCTGCTGCCTTGTGAAGGAGCTCAGAGACCTGGGAAGAGCCCAAGCAACGCAGGGAATGCACCGGCAGATAAAAGTGCCGGGGAACGGTGGGGAAAAGCATCCGAACAGGGGGCCTCGTTTTGTACAGGGACGGTACAAAAAATTGTCCGAAAGAATAGGAATGGAATGGGATTTTACGTATTCCTCGGAGGCCACAATCCA
>NW_028120462.1:0-74774 GCF_965178545.1 Coloeus monedula
TGCTTTGACGTGAGGCAAGGGGAAAGTGCAGCCCAGGCAGAGGCTTTGACTTCTGGAGCCTTTTTCTTTGGCAGCAGCTGCTGCAAGCGGGCAAGGGAGCTGCGCGAGTGAAGAAGGGGACGGTCGGTCTATGGGAGAAGGAAGCTGCCGAGGCGCAGTGTGTTGTGCTCAGTTTCAAGGCTGCCTGGAGGAGGGGGGGGACTTGAAGAACGCCTTCTTTCTGGACGCCTCCTTCTGCCTGGGCTCCAGCTGCATGCACTCTGCAGCACGGAAGGTTTAGGAAGCTGCTTCTGGCCAGCTTGTGTCCACGAGTGCAAGGGCTGCGCCTTCCTTTCGGAAGCAGCCAGAGCCTTCTCAGCTGCAGCTGCTTGTGAAGCAGCTCTTGGCTGGACATTTGAAATTGGCTCCCCTGAGTACATGAGCCCGGTGCGCAGCTGCTTGCTTCTTCGCCTTCTGTGCTCTGGGCAGAAGTGAAGCCCAGCCATGGCTTGGAGCTTTGCCGCTCTTCAGCGTGAACACTGCACGCAGCCACAGTGTGCTGCTGTGCAGGGATTTTCCTCAGCTCAACGGACTACAAGCATTTTCTTGCCGTTTCACCGAGTCCAAGCTGTCCGTGGAGCTCTCGCTCAGCGAAATGCGTTTGGAGAGAAACACTTGCTGCAGTAGCTTTTCGCTGGGCAAGACTTTCAACACAGCACCCCAATTCGGGCAAGGAGCAGGAGAAAGGAAGAGCATCTTTTCGTCCTGGCACGTTCTTCTGGGCGACACGCCTATCCGCCTCTTGGCTCCCTGCAAGGCTGTAAAGCTTGGCGGGGGTACTTGCAAGTGAGAAGGCAGGTGCAGAGAGCACCGCCATCTGCCAGCGCTGTGCAGGCTGTAAGGGAAAGAGGGCTCCCACTAGGATGTGCTGCAAATACAGGTTTCCAGGCGTCGAGGGTAAGCTCCGGGGAAGCTCGTTGACCTCAACCTGTTCTCTGGGCGAGACTTAGCTGAGAAGCTTTCCGTTCAGATTCAGGCTGCAAGGCAGAGCGAATGTGCTGCTCCCTAGCGCTGAGAGAGAAAGTGCAGAGCCCAGGCGTGTTTGGGCAGAGGCAGCAGGCTGGAGCATTTCTCTGCCGGCACCGTGCTCTCTGGGCGACAAGTAGACACCGCTTCCACTCCGGCACAATGAAGGCGCAGAGCACGGAGCTGCTATGCGCACGGCACAGGCTGCAAGAGGAAGCGTGGCTGCCTCTCGCTTGTGTGCGGATTCACGTTAGCACTTGAAAACAGAAAGTTCCACCTGCGGCTACTTGTGCTGCTACCTATTTCTCTTCCAGCTTTCCCTGGAAAGCATTGTGCCCAGCTTTATGCTCGGAGATGCAGAGCTGACAGTGGTAGATGCAGCGGAGACTGGAAATACAGAGTGCAGCCGAGAGTTTCTGCTGCTTTGACGTGAGGCAAGGGGAAAGTGCAGCCCAGCAGAGGCTTTGACTTCTGGAGCCTTTTTCTTTGGCAGCAGCTGCTGCAAGCGGGCAAGGGAGCTGCGAGAGTGAAGAAGGGGACGGTCGGTCTATGGGAGAAGGAAGCTGCCGAGGCGCAGTGTGTTGTGCTCAGTTTCAAGGCTGCCTGGAGGAGGGGGGGGACTTGAAGAACGCCTTCTTTCTGGACGCCTCCTTCTGCCTGGGCTCCAGCTGCATGCACTCTGCAGCACGGAAGGTTTAGGAAGCTGCTTCTGGCCAGCTTGTGTCCACGAGTGCAAGGGCTGCGCCTTCCTTTCGGAAGCAGCCAGAGCCTTCTCAGCTGCAGCTGCTTGTGAAGCAGCTCTTGGCTGGACATTTGAAATTGGCTCCCTGAGTACATGAGCCCGGTGCGCAGCTGCTTGCTTCTTCGCCTTCTGTGCTCTGGGCAGAAGTGAAGCCCAGCCATGGCTTGGAGCTTTGCCGCTCTTCAGCGTGAACACTGCACGCAGCCACAGTGTGCTGCTGTGCAGGGATTTTCCTCAGCTCAACGGACTACAAGCATTTTCTTGCCGTTTCACCGAGTCCAAGCTGTCCGTGGAGCTCTCGCTCAGCGAAATGCGTTTGGAGAGAAACACTTGCTGCAGTAGCTTTTCGCTGGGCAAGACTTTCAACACAGCACCCCAATTCGGGCAAGGAGCAGGAGAAAGGAAGAGCATCTTTTCGTCCTGGCACGTTCTTCTGGGCGACACGCCTATCCGCCTCTTGGCTCCCTGCAAGGCTGTAAAGCTTGGCGGGGGTACTTGCAAGTGAGAAGGCAGGTGCAGAGAGCACCGCCATCTGCCAGCGCTGTGCAGGCTGTAAGGGAAAGAGGGCTCCCACTAGGATGTGCTGCAAATACAGGTTTCCAGGCGTCGAGGGTAAGCTCCGGGGAAGCTCGTTGACCTCAACCTGTTCTCTGGGCGAGACTTAGCTGAGAAGCTTTCCGTTCAGATTCAGGCTGCAAGGCAGAGCGAATGTGCTGCTCCCTAGCGCTGAGAGAGAAAGTGCAGAGCCCAGGCGTGTTTGGGCAGAGGCAGCAGGCTGGAGCATTTCTCTGCCGGCACCGTGCTCTCTGGGCGACAAGTAGACACCGCTTCCACTCCGGCACAATGAAGGCGCAGAGCACGGAGCTGCTATGCGCACGGCACAGGCTGCAAGAGGAAGCGTGGCTGCCTCTCGCTTGTGTGCGGATTCACGTTAGCACTTGAAAACAGAAAGTTCCACCTGCGGCTACTTGTGCTGCTACCTATTTCTCTTCCAGCTTTCCCTGGAAAGCATTGTGCCCAGCTTTATGCTCGGAGATGCAGAGCTGACAGTGGTAGATGCAGCGGAGACTGGAAATACAGAGTGCAGCCGAGAGTTTCTGCTGCTTTGACGTGAGGCAAGGGGAAAGTGCAGCCCAGCAGAGGCTTTGACTTCTGGAGCCTTTTTCTTTGGCAGCAGCTGCTGCAAGCGGGCAAGGGAGCTGCGAGAGTGAAGAAGGGGACGGTCGGTCTATGGGAGAAGGAAGCTGCCGGGGCGCAGTGTGTTGTGCTCAGTTTCAAGGCTGCCTGGAGGAGGGGGGGGACTTGAAGAACGCCTTCTTTCTGGACGCCTCCTTCTGCCTGGGCTCCAGCTGCATGCACTCTGCAGCACGGAAGGTTTAGGAAGCTGCTTCTGGCCAGCTTGTGTCCACGAGTGCAAGGGCTGCGCCTTCCTTTCGGAAGCAGCCAGAGCCTTCTCAGCTGCAGCTGCTTGTGAAGCAGCTCTTGGCTGGACATTTGAAATTGGCTCCCCTGAGTACATGAGCCCGGTGCGCAGCTGCTTGCTTCTTCGCCTTCTGTGCTCTGGGCAGAAGTGAAGCCCAGCCATGGCTTGGAGCTTTGCCGCTCTTCAGCGTGAACACTGCACGCAGCCACAGTGTGCTGCTGTGCAGGGATTTTCCTCAGCTCAACGGACTACAAGCATTTTCTTGCCGTTTCACCGAGTCCAAGCTGTCCGTGGAGCTCTCGCTCAGCGAAATGCGTTTGGAGAGAAACACTTGCTGCAGTAGCTTTTCGCTGGGCAAGACTTTCAACACAGCACCCCAATTCGGGCAAGGAGCAGGAGAAAGGAAGAGCATCTTTTCGTCCTGGCACGTTCTTCTGGGCGACACGCCTATCCGCCTCTTGGCTCCCTGCAAGGCTGTAAAGCTTGGCGGGGGTACTTGCAAGTGAGAAGGCAGGTGCAGAGAGCACCGCCATCTGCCAGCGCTGTGCAGGCTGTAAGGGAAAGAGGGCTCCCACTAGGATGTGCTGCAAATACAGGTTTCCAGGCGTCGAGGGTAAGCTCCGGGGAAGCTCGTTGACCTCAACCTGTTCTCTGGGCGAGACTTAGCTGAGAAGCTTTCCGTTCAGATTCAGGCTGCAAGGCAGAGCGAATGTGCTGCTCCCTAGCGCTGAGAGAGAAAGTGCAGAGCCCAGGCGTGTTTGGGCAGAGGCAGCAGGCTGGAGCATTTCTCTGGCGGCACCGTGCTCTCTGGGCGACAAGTAGACACCGCTTCCACTCCGGCACAATGAAGGCGCAGAGCACGGAGCTGCTATGCGCACGGCACAGGCTGCAAGAGGAAGCGTGGCTGCCTCTCGCTTGTGTGCGGATTCACGTTAGCACTTGAAAACAGAAAAGTTCCACCTGCGGCTACTTGTGCTGCTACCTATTTCTCTTCCAGCTTTCCCTGGAAAGCATTGTGCCCAGCTTTATGCTCGGAGATGCAGAGCTGACAGTGGTAGATGCAGCGGAGACTGGAAATACAGAGTGCAGCCGAGAGTTTCTGCTGCTTTGACGTGAGGCAAGGGGAAAGTGCAGCCCAGCAGAGGCTTTGACTTCTGGAGCCTTTTTCTTTGGCAGCAGCTGCTGCAAGCGGGCAAGGGAGCTGCGCGAGTGAAGAAGGGGACGGTCGGTCTATGGGAGAAGGAAGCTGCCGAGGCGCAGTGTGTTGTGCTCAGTTTCAAGGCTGCCTGGAGGAGGGGGGGGACTTGAAGAACGCCTTCTTTCTGGACGCCTCCTTCTGCCTGGGCTCCAGCTGCATGCACTCTGCAGCACGGAAGGTTTAGGAAGCTGCTTCTGGCCAGCTTGTGTCCACGAGTGCAAGGGCTGCGCCTTCCTTTCGGAAGCAGCCAGAGCCTTCTCAGCTGCAGCTGCTTGTGAAGCAGCTCTTGGCTGGACATTTGAAATTGGCTCCCCTGAGTACATGAGCCCGGTGCGCAGCTGCTTGCTTCTTCGCCTTCTGTGCTCTGGGCAGAAGTGAAGCCCAGCCATGGCTTGGAGCTTTGCCGCTCTTCAGCGTGAACACTGCACGCAGCCACAGTGTGCTGCTGTGCAGGGATTTTCCTCAGCTCAACGGACTACAAGCATTTTCTTGCCGTTTCACCGAGTCCAAGCTGTCCGTGGAGCTCTCGCTCAGCGAAATGCGTTTGGAGAGAAACACTTGCTGCAGTAGCTTTTCGCTGGGCAAGACTTTCAACACAGCACCCCAATTCGGGCAAGGAGCAGGAGAAAGGAAGAGCATCTTTTCGTCCTGGCACGTTCTTCTGGGCGACACGCCTATCCGCCTCTTGGCTCCCTGCAAGGCTGTAAAGCTTGGCGGGGGTACTTGCAAGTGAGAAGGCAGGTGCAGAGAGCACCGCCATCTGCCAGCGCTGTGCAGGCTGTAAGGGAAAGAGGGCTCCCACTAGGATGTGCTGCAAATACAGGTTTCCAGGCGTCGAGGGTAAGCTCCGGGGAAGCTCGTTGACCTCAACCTGTTCTCTGGGCGAGACTTAGCTGAGAAGCTTTCCGTTCAGATTCAGGCTGCAAGGCAGAGCGAATGTGCTGCTCCCTAGCGCTGAGAGAGAAAGTGCAGAGCCCAGGCGTGTTTGGGCAGAGGCAGCAGGCTGGAGCATTTCTCTGGCGGCACCGTGCTCTCTGGGCGACAAGTAGACACCGCTTCCACTCCGGCACAATGAAGGCGCAGAGCACGGAGCTGCTATGCGCACGGCACAGGCTGCAAGAGGAAGCGTGGCTGCCTCTCGCTTGTGTGCGGATTCACGTTAGCACTTGAAAACAGAAAGTTCCACCTGCGGCTACTTGTGCTGCTACCTATTTCTCTTCCAGCTTTCCCTGGAAAGCATTGTGCCCAGCTTTATGCTCGGAGATGCAGAGCTGACAGTGGTAGATGCAGCGGAGACTGGAAATACAGAGTGCAGCCGAGAGTTTCTGCTGCTTTGACGTGAGGCAAGGGGAAAGTGCAGCCCAGCAGAGGCTTTGACTTCTGGAGCCTTTTTCTTTGGCAGCAGCTGCTGCAAGCGGGCAAGGGAGCTGCGAGAGTGAAGAAGGGGACGGTCGGTCTATGGGAGAAGGAAGCTGCCGAGGCGCAGTGTGTTGTGCTCAGTTTCAAGGCTGCCTGGAGGAGGGGGGGGACTTGAAGAACGCCTTCTTTCTGGACGCCTCCTTCTGCCTGGGCTCCAGCTGCATGCACTCTGCAGCACGGAAGGTTTAGGAAGCTGCTTCTGGCCAGCTTGTGTCCACGAGTGCAAGGGCTGCGCCTTCCTTTCGGAAGCAGCCAGAGCCTTCTCAGCTGCAGCTGCTTGTGAAGCAGCTCTTGGCTGGACATTTGAAATTGGCTCCCCTGAGTACATGAGCCCGGTGCGCAGCTGCTTGCTTCTTCGCCTTCTGTGCTCTGGGCAGAAGTGAAGCCCAGCCATGGCTTGGAGCTTTGCCGCTCTTCAGCGTGAACACTGCACGCAGCCACAGTGTGCTGCTGTGCAGGGATTTTCCTCAGCTCAACGGACTACAAGCATTTTCTTGCCGTTTCACCGAGTCCAAGCTGTCCGTGGAGCTCTCGCTCAGCGAAATGCGTTTGGAGAGAAACACTTGCTGCAGTAGCTTTTCGCTGGGCAAGACTTTCAACACAGCACCCCAATTCGGGCAAGGAGCAGGAGAAAGGAAGAGCATCTTTTCGTCCTGGCACGTTCTTCTGGGCGACACGCCTATCCGCCTCTTGGCTCCCTGCAAGGCTGTAAAGCTTGGCGGGGGTACTTGCAAGTGAGAAGGCAGGTGCAGAGAGCACCGCCATCTGCCAGCGCTGTGCAGGCTGTAAGGGAAAGAGGGCTCCCACTAGGATGTGCTGCAAATACAGGTTTCCAGGCGTCGAGGGTAAGCTCCGGGGAAGCTCGTTGACCTCAACCTGTTCTCTGGGCGAGACTTAGCTGAGAAGCTTTCCGTTCAGATTCAGGCTGCAAGGCAGAGCGAATGTGCTGCTCCCTAGCGCTGAGAGAGAAAGTGCAGAGCCCAGGCGTGTTTGGGCAGAGGCAGCAGGCTGGAGCATTTCTCTGCCGGCACCGTGCTCTCTGGGCGACAAGTAGACACCGCTTCCACTCCGGCACAATGAAGGCGCAGAGCACGGAGCTGCTATGCGCACGGCACAGGCTGCAAGAGGAAGCGTGGCTGCCTCTCGCTTGTGTGCGGATTCACGTTAGCACTTGAAAACAGAAAGTTCCACCTGCGGCTACTTGTGCTGCTACCTATTTCTCTTCCAGCTTTCCCTGGAAAGCATTGTGCCCAGCTTTATGCTCGGAGATGCAGAGCTGACAGTGGTAGATGCAGCGGAGACTGGAAATACAGAGTGCAGCCGAGAGTTTCTGCTGCTTTGACGTGAGGCAAGGGGAAAGTGCAGCCCAGCAGAGGCTTTGACTTCTGGAGCCTTTTTCTTTGGCAGCAGCTGCTGCAAGCGGGCAAGGGAGCTGCGAGAGTGAAGAAGGGGACGGTCGGTCTATGGGAGAAGGAAGCTGCCGGGGCGCAGTGTGTTGTGCTCAGTTTCAAGGCTGCCTGGAGGAGGGGGGGGACTTGAAGAACGCCTTCTTTCTGGACGCCTCCTTCTGCCTGGGCTCCAGCTGCATGCACTCTGCAGCACGGAAGGTTTAGGAAGCTGCTTCTGGCCAGCTTGTGTCCACGAGTGCAAGGGCTGCGCCTTCCTTTCGGAAGCAGCCAGAGCCTTCTCAGCTGCAGCTGCTTGTGAAGCAGCTCTTGGCTGGACATTTGAAATTGGCTCCCCTGAGTACATGAGCCCGGTGCGCAGCTGCTTGCTTCTTCGCCTTCTGTGCTCTGGGCAGAAGTGAAGCCCAGCCATGGCTTGGAGCTTTGCCGCTCTTCAGCGTGAACACTGCACGCAGCCACAGTGTGCTGCTGTGCAGGGATTTTCCTCAGCTCAACGGACTACAAGCATTTTCTTGCCGTTTCACCGAGTCCAAGCTGTCCGTGGAGCTCTCGCTCAGCGAAATGCGTTTGGAGAGAAACACTTGCTGCAGTAGCTTTTCGCTGGGCAAGACTTTCAACACAGCACCCCAATTCGGGCAAGGAGCAGGAGAAAGGAAGAGCATCTTTTCGTCCTGGCACGTTCTTCTGGGCGACACGCCTATCCGCCTCTTGGCTCCCTGCAAGGCTGTAAAGCTTGGCGGGGGTACTTGCAAGTGAGAAGGCAGGTGCAGAGAGCACCGCCATCTGCCAGCGCTGTGCAGGCTGTAAGGGAAAGAGGGCTCCCACTAGGATGTGCTGCAAATACAGGTTTCCAGGCGTCGAGGGTAAGCTCCGGGGAAGCTCGTTGACCTCAACCTGTTCTCTGGGCGAGACTTAGCTGAGAAGCTTTCCGTTCAGATTCAGGCTGCAAGGCAGAGCGAATGTGCTGCTCCCTAGCGCTGAGAGAGAAAGTGCAGAGCCCAGGCGTGTTTGGGCAGAGGCAGCAGGCTGGAGCATTTCTCTGCCGGCACCGTGCTCTCTGGGCGACAAGTAGACACCGCTTCCACTCCGGCACAATGAAGGCGCAGAGCACGGAGCTGCTATGCGCACGGCACAGGCTGCAAGAGGAAGCGTGGCTGCCTCTCGCTTGTGTGCGGATTCACGTTAGCACTTGAAAACAGAAAGTTCCACCTGCGGCTACTTGTGCTGCTACCTATTTCTCTTCCAGCTTTCCCTGGAAAGCATTGTGCCCAGCTTTATGCTCGGAGATGCAGAGCTGACAGTGGTAGATGCAGCGGAGACTGGAAATACAGAGTGCAGCCGAGAGTTTCTGCTGCTTTGACGTGAGGCAAGGGGAAAGTGCAGCCCAGCAGAGGCTTTGACTTCTGGAGCCTTTTTCTTTGGCAGCAGCTGCTGCAAGCGGGCAAGGGAGCTGCGCGAGTGAAGAAGGGGACGGTCGGTCTATGGGAGAAGGAAGCTGCCGAGGCGCAGTGTGTTGTGCTCAGTTTCAAGGCTGCCTGGAGGAGGGGGGGGACTTGAAGAACGCCTTCTTTCTGGACGCCTCCTTCTGCCTGGGCTCCAGCTGCATGCACTCTGCAGCACGGAAGGTTTAGGAAGCTGCTTCTGGCCAGCTTGTGTCCACGAGTGCAAGGGCTGCGCCTTCCTTTCGGAAGCAGCCAGAGCCTTCTCAGCTGCAGCTGCTTGTGAAGCAGCTCTTGGCTGGACATTTGAAATTGGCTCCCCTGAGTACATGAGCCCGGTGCGCAGCTGCTTGCTTCTTCGCCTTCTGTGCTCTGGGCAGAAGTGAAGCCCAGCCATGGCTTGGAGCTTTGCCGCTCTTCAGCGTGAACACTGCACGCAGCCACAGTGTGCTGCTGTGCAGGGATTTTCCTCAGCTCAACGGACTACAAGCATTTTCTTGCCGTTTCACCGAGTCCAAGCTGTCCGTGGAGCTCTCGCTCAGCGAAATGCGTTTGGAGAGAAACACTTGCTGCAGTAGCTTTTCGCTGGGCAAGACTTTCAACACAGCACCCCAATTCGGGCAAGGAGCAGGAGAAAGGAAGAGCATCTTTTCGTCCTGGCACGTTCTTCTGGGCGACACGCCTATCCGCCTCTTGGCTCCCTGCAAGGCTGTAAAGCTTGGCGGGGGTACTTGCAAGTGAGAAGGCAGGTGCAGAGAGCACCGCCGTCTGCCAGCGCTGTGCAGGCTGTAAGGGAAAGAGGGCTCCCACTAGGATGTGCTGCAAATACAGGTTTCCAGGCGTCGAGGGTAAGCTCCGGGGAAGCTCGTTGACCTCAACCTGTTCTCTGGGCGAGACTTAGCTGAGAAGCTTTCCGTTCAGATTCAGGCTGCAAGGCAGAGCGAATGTGCTGCTCCCTAGCGCTGAGAGAGAAAGTGCAGAGCCCAGGCGTGTTTGGGCAGAGGCAGCAGGCTGGAGCATTTCTCTGCCGGCACCGTGCTCTCTGGGCGACAAGTAGACACCGCTTCCACTCCGGCACAATGAAGGCGCAGAGCACGGAGCTGCTATGCGCACGGCACAGGCTGCAAGAGGAAGCGTGGCTGCCTCTCGCTTGTGTGCGGATTCACGTTAGCACTTGAAAACAGAAAGTTCCACCTGCGGCTACTTGTGCTGCTACCTATTTCTCTTCCAGCTTTCCCTGGAAAGCATTGTGCCCAGCTTTATGCTCGGAGATGCAGAGCTGACAGTGGTAGATGCAGCGGAGACTGGAAATACAGAGTGCAGCCGAGAGTTTCTGCTGCTTTGACGTGAGGCAAGGGGAAAGTGCAGCCCAGCAGAGGCTTTGACTTCTGGAGCCTTTTTCTTTGGCAGCAGCTGCTGCAAGCGGGCAAGGGAGCTGCGCGAGTGAAGAAGGGGACGGTCGGTCTATGGGAGAAGGAAGCTGCCGAGGCGCAGTGTGTTGTGCTCAGTTTCAAGGCTGCCTGGAGGAGGGGGGGTACTTGAAGAACGCCTTCTTTCTGGACGCCTCCTTCTGCCTGGGCTCCAGCTGCATGCACTCTGCAGCACGGAAGGTTTAGGAAGCTGCTTCTGGCCAGCTTGTGTCCACGAGTGCAAGGGCTGCGCCTTCCTTTCGGAAGCAGCCAGAGCCTTCTCAGCTGCAGCTGCTTGTGAAGCAGCTCTTGGCTGGACATTTGAAATTGGCTCCCCTGAGTACATGAGCCCGGTGCGCAGCTGCTTGCTTCTTCGCCTTCTGTGCTCTGGGCAGAAGTGAAGCCCAGCCATGGCTTGGAGCTTTGCCGCTCTTCAGCGTGAACACTGCACGCAGCCACAGTGTGCTGCTGTGCAGGGATTTTCCTCAGCTCAACGGACTACAAGCATTTTCTTGCCGTTTCACCGAGTCCAAGCTGTCCGTGGAGCTCTCGCTCAGCGAAATGCGTTTGGAGAGAAACACTTGCTGCAGTAGCTTTTCGCTGGGCAAGACTTTCAACACAGCACCCCAATTCGGGCAAGGAGCAGGAGAAAGGAAGAGCATCTTTTCGTCCTGGCACGTTCTTCTGGGCGACACGCCTATCCGCCTCTTGGCTCCCTGCAAGGCTGTAAAGCTTGGCGGGGGTACTTGCAAGTGAGAAGGCAGGTGCAGAGAGCACCGCCGTCTGCCAGCGCTGTGCAGGCTGTAAGGGAAAGAGGGCTCCCACTAGGATGTGCTGCAAATACAGGTTTCCAGGCGTCGAGGGTAAGCTCCGGGGAAGCTCGTTGACCTCAACCTGTTCTCTGGGCGAGACTTAGCTGAGAAGCTTTCCGTTCAGATTCAGGCTGCAAGGCAGAGCGAATGTGCTGCTCCCTAGCGCTGAGAGAGAAAGTGCAGAGCCCAGGCGTGTTTGGGCAGAGGCAGCAGGCTGGAGCATTTCTCTGCCGGCACCGTGCTCTCTGGGCGACAAGTAGACACCGCTTCCACTCCGGCACAATGAAGGCGCAGAGCACGGAGCTGCTATGCGCACGGCACAGGCTGCAAGAGGAAGCGTGGCTGCCTCTCGCTTGTGTGCGGATTCACGTTAGCACTTGAAAACAGAAAGTTCCACCTGCGGCTACTTGTGCTGCTACCTATTTCTCTTCCAGCTTTCCCTGGAAAGCATTGTGCCCAGCTTTATGCTCGGAGATGCAGAGCTGACAGTGGTAGATGCAGCGGAGACTGGAAATACAGAGTGCAGCCGAGAGTTTCTGCTGCTTTGACGTGAGGCAAGGGGAAAGTGCAGCCCAGCAGAGGCTTTGACTTCTGGAGCCTTTTTCTTTGGCAGCAGCTGCTGCAAGCGGGCAAGGGAGCTGCGAGAGTGAAGAAGGGGACGGTCGGTCTATGGGAGAAGGAAGCTGCCGGGGCGCAGTGTGTTGTGCTCAGTTTCAAGGCTGCCTGGAGGAGGGGGGGGACTTGAAGAACGCCTTCTTTCTGGACGCCTCCTTCTGCCTGGGCTCCAGCTGCATGCACTCTGCAGCACGGAAGGTTTAGGAAGCTGCTTCTGGCCAGCTTGTGTCCACGAGTGCAAGGGCTGCGCCTTCCTTTCGGAAGCAGCCAGAGCCTTCTCAGCTGCAGCTGCTTGTGAAGCAGCTCTTGGCTGGACATTTGAAATTGGCTCCCCTGAGTACATGAGCCCGGTGCGCAGCTGCTTGCTTCTTCGCCTTCTGTGCTCTGGGCAGAAGTGAAGCCCAGCCATGGCTTGGAGCTTTGCCGCTCTTCAGCGTGAACACTGCACGCAGCCACAGTGTGCTGCTGTGCAGGGATTTTCCTCAGCTCAACGGACTACAAGCATTTTCTTGCCGTTTCACCGAGTCCAAGCTGTCCGTGGAGCTCTCGCTCAGCGAAATGCGTTTGGAGAGAAACACTTGCTGCAGTAGCTTTTCGCTGGGCAAGACTTTCAACACAGCACCCCAATTCGGGCAAGGAGCAGGAGAAAGGAAGAGCATCTTTTCGTCCTGGCACGTTCTTCTGGGCGACACGCCTATCCGCCTCTTGGCTCCCTGCAAGGCTGTAAAGCTTGGCGGGGGTACTTGCAAGTGAGAAGGCAGGTGCAGAGAGCACCGCCATCTGCCAGCGCTGTGCAGGCTGTAAGGGAAAGAGGGCTCCCACTAGGATGTGCTGCAAATACAGGTTTCCAGGCGTCGAGGGTAAGCTCCGGGGAAGCTCGTTGACCTCAACCTGTTCTCTGGGCGAGACTTAGCTGAGAAGCTTTCCGTTCAGATTCAGGCTGCAAGGCAGAGCGAATGTGCTGCTCCCTAGCGCTGAGAGAGAAAGTGCAGAGCCCAGGCGTGTTTGGGCAGAGGCAGCAGGCTGGAGCATTTCTCTGGCGGCACCGTGCTCTCTGGGCGACAAGTAGACACCGCTTCCACTCCGGCACAATGAAGGCGCAGAGCACGGAGCTGCTATGCGCACGGCACAGGCTGCAAGAGGAAGCGTGGCTGCCTCTCGCTTGTGTGCGGATTCACGTTAGCACTTGAAAACAGAAAGTTCCACCTGCGGCTACTTGTGCTGCTACCTATTTCTCTTCCAGCTTTCCCTGGAAAGCATTGTGCCCAGCTTTATGCTCGGAGATGCAGAGCTGACAGTGGTAGATGCAGCGGAGACTGGAAATACAGAGTGCAGCCGAGAGTTTCTGCTGCTTTGACGTGAGGCAAGGGGAAAGTGCAGCCCAGCAGAGGCTTTGACTTCTGGAGCCTTTTTCTTTGGCAGCAGCTGCTGCAAGCGGGCAAGGGAGCTGCGCGAGTGAAGAAGGGGACGGTCGGTCTATGGGAGAAGGAAGCTGCCGAGGCGCAGTGTGTTGTGCTCAGTTTCAAGGCTGCCTGGAGGAGGGGGGGGACTTGAAGAACGCCTTCTTTCTGGACGCCTCCTTCTGCCTGGGCTCCAGCTGCATGCACTCTGCAGCACGGAAGGTTTAGGAAGCTGCTTCTGGCCAGCTTGTGTCCACGAGTGCAAGGGCTGCGCCTTCCTTTCGGAAGCAGCCAGAGCCTTCTCAGCTGCAGCTGCTTGTGAAGCAGCTCTTGGCTGGACATTTGAAATTGGCTCCCCTGAGTACATGAGCCCGGTGCGCAGCTGCTTGCTTCTTCGCCTTCTGTGCTCTGGGCAGAAGTGAAGCCCAGCCATGGCTTGGAGCTTTGCCGCTCTTCAGCGTGAACACTGCACGCAGCCACAGTGTGCTGCTGTGCAGGGATTTTCCTCAGCTCAACGGACTACAAGCATTTTCTTGCCGTTTCACCGAGTCCAAGCTGTCCGTGGAGCTCTCGCTCAGCGAAATGCGTTTGGAGAGAAACACTTGCTGCAGTAGCTTTTCGCTGGGCAAGACTTTCAACACAGCACCCCAATTCGGGCAAGGAGCAGGAGAAAGGAAGAGCATCTTTTCGTCCTGGCACGTTCTTCTGGGCGACACGCCTATCCGCCTCTTGGCTCCCTGCAAGGCTGTAAAGCTTGGCGGGGGTACTTGCAAGTGAGAAGGCAGGTGCAGAGAGCACCGCCGTCTGCCAGCGCTGTGCAGGCTGTAAGGGAAAGAGGGCTCCCACTAGGATGTGCTGCAAATACAGGTTTCCAGGCGTCGAGGGTAAGCTCCGGGGAAGCTCGTTGACCTCAACCTGTTCTCTGGGCGAGACTTAGCTGAGAAGCTTTCCGTTCAGATTCAGGCTGCAAGGCAGAGAGAATGTGCTGCTCCCTAGCGCTGAGAGAGAAAGTGCAGAGCCCAGGCGTGTTTGGGCAGAGGCAGCAGGCTGGAGCATTTCTCTGCCGGCACCGTGCTCTCTGGGCGACAAGTAGACACCGCTTCCACTCCGGCACAATGAAGGCGCAGAGCACGGAGCTGCTATGCGCACGGCACAGGCTGCAAGAGGAAGCGTGGCTGCCTCTCGCTTGTGTGCGGATTCACGTTAGCACTTGAAAACAGAAAGTTCCACCTGCGGCTACTTGTGCTGCTACCTATTTCTCTTCCAGCTTTCCCTGGAAAGCATTGTGCCCAGCTTTATGCTCGGAGATGCAGAGCTGACAGTGGTAGATGCAGCGGAGACTGGAAATACAGAGTGCAGCCGAGAGTTTCTGCTGCTTTGACGTGAGGCAAGGGGAAAGTGCAGCCCAGCAGAGGCTTTGACTTCTGGAGCCTTTTTCTTTGGCAGCAGCTGCTGCAAGCGGGCAAGGGAGCTGCGAGAGTGAAGAAGGGGACGGTCGGTCTATGGGAGAAGGAAGCTGCCGGGGCGCAGTGTGTTGTGCTCAGTTTCAAGGCTGCCTGGAGGAGGGGGGGGACTTGAAGAACGCCTTCTTTCTGGACGCCTCCTTCTGCCTGGGCTCCAGCTGCATGCACTCTGCAGCACGGAAGGTTTAGGAAGCTGCTTCTGGCCAGCTTGTGTCCACGAGTGCAAGGGCTGCGCCTTCCTTTCGGAAGCAGCCAGAGCCTTCTCAGCTGCAGCTGCTTGTGAAGCAGCTCTTGGCTGGACATTTGAAATTGGCTCCCCTGAGTACATGAGCCCGGTGCGCAGCTGCTTGCTTCTTCGCCTTCTGTGCTCTGGGCAGAAGTGAAGCCCAGCCATGGCTTGGAGCTTTGCCGCTCTTCAGCGTGAACACTGCACGCAGCCACAGTGTGCTGCTGTGCAGGGATTTTCCTCAGCTCAACGGACTACAAGCATTTTCTTGCCGTTTCACCGAGTCCAAGCTGTCCGTGGAGCTCTCGCTCAGCGAAATGCGTTTGGAGAGAAACACTTGCTGCAGTAGCTTTTCGCTGGGCAAGACTTTCAACACAGCACCCCAATTCGGGCAAGGAGCAGGAGAAAGGAAGAGCATCTTTTCGTCCTGGCACGTTCTTCTGGGCGACACGCCTATCCGCCTCTTGGCTCCCTGCAAGGCTGTAAAGCTTGGCGGGGGTACTTGCAAGTGAGAAGGCAGGTGCAGAGAGCACCGCCATCTGCCAGCGCTGTGCAGGCTGTAAGGGAAAGAGGGCTCCCACTAGGATGTGCTGCAAATACAGGTTTCCAGGCGTCGAGGGTAAGCTCCGGGGAAGCTCGTTGACCTCAACCTGTTCTCTGGGCGAGACTTAGCTGAGAAGCTTTCCGTTCAGATTCAGGCTGCAAGGCAGAGAGAATGTGCTGCTCCCTAGCGCTGAGAGAGAAAGTGCAGAGCCCAGGCGTGTTTGGGCAGAGGCAGCAGGCTGGAGCATTTCTCTGCCGGCACCGTGCTCTCTGGGCGACAAGTAGACACCGCTTCCACTCCGGCACAATGAAGGCGCAGAGCACGGAGCTGCTATGCGCACGGCACAGGCTGCAAGAGGAAGCGTGGCTGCCTCTCGCTTGTGTGCGGATTCACGTTAGCACTTGAAAACAGAAAGTTCCACCTGCGGCTACTTGTGCTGCTACCTATTTCTCTTCCAGCTTTCCCTGGAAAGCATTGTGCCCAGCTTTATGCTCGGAGATGCAGAGCTGACAGTGGTAGATGCAGCGGAGACTGGAAATACAGAGTGCAGCCGAGAGTTTCTGCTGCTTTGACGTGAGGCAAGGGGAAAGTGCAGCCCAGCAGAGGCTTTGACTTCTGGAGCCTTTTTCTTTGGCAGCAGCTGCTGCAAGCGGGCAAGGGAGCTGCGAGAGTGAAGAAGGGGACGGTCGGTCTATGGGAGAAGGAAGCTGCCGGGGCGCAGTGTGTTGTGCTCAGTTTCAAGGCTGCCTGGAGGAGGGGGGGGACTTGAAGAACGCCTTCTTTCTGGACGCCTCCTTCTGCCTGGGCTCCAGCTGCATGCACTCTGCAGCACGGAAGGTTTAGGAAGCTGCTTCTGGCCAGCTTGTGTCCACGAGTGCAAGGGCTGCGCCTTCCTTTCGGAAGCAGCCAGAGCCTTCTCAGCTGCAGCTGCTTGTGAAGCAGCTCTTGGCTGGACATTTGAAATTGGCTCCCCTGAGTACATGAGCCCGGTGCGCAGCTGCTTGCTTCTTCGCCTTCTGTGCTCTGGGCAGAAGTGAAGCCCAGCCATGGCTTGGAGCTTTGCCGCTCTTCAGCGTGAACACTGCACGCAGCCACAGTGTGCTGCTGTGCAGGGATTTTCCTCAGCTCAACGGACTACAAGCATTTTCTTGCCGTTTCACCGAGTCCAAGCTGTCCGTGGAGCTCTCGCTCAGCGAAATGCGTTTGGAGAGAAACACTTGCTGCAGTAGCTTTTCGCTGGGCAAGACTTTCAACACAGCACCCCAATTCGGGCAAGGAGCAGGAGAAAGGAAGAGCATCTTTTCGTCCTGGCACGTTCTTCTGGGCGACACGCCTATCCGCCTCTTGGCTCCCTGCAAGGCTGTAAAGCTTGGCGGGGGTACTTGCAAGTGAGAAGGCAGGTGCAGAGAGCACCGCCATCTGCCAGCGCTGTGCAGGCTGTAAGGGAAAGAGGGCTCCCACTAGGATGTGCTGCAAATACAGGTTTCCAGGCGTCGAGGGTAAGCTCCGGGGAAGCTCGTTGACCTCAACCTGTTCTCTGGGCGAGACTTAGCTGAGAAGCTTTCCGTTCAGATTCAGGCTGCAAGGCAGAGCGAATGTGCTGCTCCCTAGCGCTGAGAGAGAAAGTGCAGAGCCCAGGCGTGTTTGGGCAGAGGCAGCAGGCTGGAGCATTTCTCTGGCGGCACCGTGCTCTCTGGGCGACAAGTAGACACCGCTTCCACTCCGGCACAATGAAGGCGCAGAGCACGGAGCTGCTATGCGCACGGCACAGGCTGCAAGAGGAAGCGTGGCTGCCTCTCGCTTGTGTGCGGATTCACGTTAGCACTTGAAAACAGAAAGTTCCACCTGCGGCTACTTGTGCTGCTACCTATTTCTCTTCCAGCTTTCCCTGGAAAGCATTGTGCCCAGCTTTATGCTCGGAGATGCAGAGCTGACAGTGGTAGATGCAGCGGAGACTGGAAATACAGAGTGCAGCCGAGAGTTTCTGCTGCTTTGACGTGAGGCAAGGGGAAAGTGCAGCCCAGCAGAGGCTTTGACTTCTGGAGCCTTTTTCTTTGGCAGCAGCTGCTGCAAGCGGGCAAGGGAGCTGCGAGAGTGAAGAAGGGGACGGTCGGTCTATGGGAGAAGGAAGCTGCCGGGGCGCAGTGTGTTGTGCTCAGTTTCAAGGCTGCCTGGAGGAGGGGGGGGACTTGAAGAACGCCTTCTTTCTGGACGCCTCCTTCTGCCTGGGCTCCAGCTGCATGCACTCTGCAGCACGGAAGGTTTAGGAAGCTGCTTCTGGCCAGCTTGTGTCCACGAGTGCAAGGGCTGCGCCTTCCTTTCGGAAGCAGCCAGAGCCTTCTCAGCTGCAGCTGCTTGTGAAGCAGCTCTTGGCTGGACATTTGAAATTGGCTCCCCTGAGTACATGAGCCCGGTGCGCAGCTGCTTGCTTCTTCGCCTTCTGTGCTCTGGGCAGAAGTGAAGCCCAGCCATGGCTTGGAGCTTTGCCGCTCTTCAGCGTGAACACTGCACGCAGCCACAGTGTGCTGCTGTGCAGGGATTTTCCTCAGCTCAACGGACTACAAGCATTTTCTTGCCGTTTCACCGAGTCCAAGCTGTCCGTGGAGCTCTCGCTCAGCGAAATGCGTTTGGAGAGAAACACTTGCTGCAGTAGCTTTTCGCTGGGCAAGACTTTCAACACAGCACCCCAATTCGGGCAAGGAGCAGGAGAAAGGAAGAGCATCTTTTCGTCCTGGCACGTTCTTCTGGGCGACACGCCTATCCGCCTCTTGGCTCCCTGCAAGGCTGTAAAGCTTGGCGGGGGTACTTGCAAGTGAGAAGGCAGGTGCAGAGAGCACCGCCATCTGCCAGCGCTGTGCAGGCTGTAAGGGAAAGAGGGCTCCCACTAGGATGTGCTGCAAATACAGGTTTCCAGGCGTCGAGGGTAAGCTCCGGGGAAGCTCGTTGACCTCAACCTGTTCTCTGGGCGAGACTTAGCTGAGAAGCTTTCCGTTCAGATTCAGGCTGCAAGGCAGAGCGAATGTGCTGCTCCCTAGCGCTGAGAGAGAAAGTGCAGAGCCCAGGCGTGTTTGGGCAGAGGCAGCAGGCTGGAGCATTTCTCTGGCGGCACCGTGCTCTCTGGGCGACAAGTAGACACCGCTTCCACTCCGGCACAATGAAGGCGCAGAGCACGGAGCTGCTATGCGCACGGCACAGGCTGCAAGAGGAAGCGTGGCTGCCTCTCGCTTGTGTGCGGATTCACGTTAGCACTTGAAAACAGAAAGTTCCACCTGCGGCTACTTGTGCTGCTACCTATTTCTCTTCCAGCTTTCCCTGGAAAGCATTGTGCCCAGCTTTATGCTCGGAGATGCAGAGCTGACAGTGGTAGATGCAGCGGAGACTGGAAATACAGAGTGCAGCCGAGAGTTTCTGCTGCTTTGACGTGAGGCAAGGGGAAAGTGCAGCCCAGCAGAGGCTTTGACTTCTGGAGCCTTTTTCTTTGGCAGCAGCTGCTGCAAGCGGGCAAGGGAGCTGCGCGAGTGAAGAAGGGGACGGTCGGTCTATGGGAGAAGGAAGCTGCCGAGGCGCAGTGTGTTGTGCTCAGTTTCAAGGCTGCCTGGAGGAGGGGGGGGACTTGAAGAACGCCTTCTTTCTGGACGCCTCCTTCTGCCTGGGCTCCAGCTGCATGCACTCTGCAGCACGGAAGGTTTAGGAAGCTGCTTCTGGCCAGCTTGTGTCCACGAGTGCAAGGGCTGCGCCTTCCTTTCGGAAGCAGCCAGAGCCTTCTCAGCTGCAGCTGCTTGTGAAGCAGCTCTTGGCTGGACATTTGAAATTGGCTCCCCTGAGTACATGAGCCCGGTGCGCAGCTGCTTGCTTCTTCGCCTTCTGTGCTCTGGGCAGAAGTGAAGCCCAGCCATGGCTTGGAGCTTTGCCGCTCTTCAGCGTGAACACTGCACGCAGCCACAGTGTGCTGCTGTGCAGGGATTTTCCTCAGCTCAACGGACTACAAGCATTTTCTTGCCGTTTCACCGAGTCCAAGCTGTCCGTGGAGCTCTCGCTCAGCGAAATGCGTTTGGAGAGAAACACTTGCTGCAGTAGCTTTTCGCTGGGCAAGACTTTCAACACAGCACCCCAATTCGGGCAAGGAGCAGGAGAAAGGAAGAGCATCTTTTCGTCCTGGCACGTTCTTCTGGGCGACACGCCTATCCGCCTCTTGGCTCCCTGCAAGGCTGTAAAGCTTGGCGGGGGTACTTGCAAGTGAGAAGGCAGGTGCAGAGAGCACCGCCGTCTGCCAGCGCTGTGCAGGCTGTAAGGGAAAGAGGGCTCCCACTAGGATGTGCTGCAAATACAGGTTTCCAGGCGTCGAGGGTAAGCTCCGGGGAAGCTCGTTGACCTCAACCTGTTCTCTGGGCGAGACTTAGCTGAGAAGCTTTCCGTTCAGATTCAGGCTGCAAGGCAGAGAGAATGTGCTGCTCCCTAGCGCTGAGAGAGAAAGTGCAGAGCCCAGGCGTGTTTGGGCAGAGGCAGCAGGCTGGAGCATTTCTCTGCCGGCACCGTGCTCTCTGGGCGACAAGTAGACACCGCTTCCACTCCGGCACAATGAAGGCGCAGAGCACGGAGCTGCTATGCGCACGGCACAGGCTGCAAGAGGAAGCGTGGCTGCCTCTCGCTTGTGTGCGGATTCACGTTAGCACTTGAAAACAGAAAGTTCCACCTGCGGCTACTTGTGCTGCTACCTATTTCTCTTCCAGCTTTCCCTGGAAAGCATTGTGCCCAGCTTTATGCTCGGAGATGCAGAGCTGACAGTGGTAGATGCAGCGGAGACTGGAAATACAGAGTGCAGCCGAGAGTTTCTGCTGCTTTGACGTGAGGCAAGGGGAAAGTGCAGCCCAGCAGAGGCTTTGACTTCTGGAGCCTTTTTCTTTGGCAGCAGCTGCTGCAAGCGGGCAAGGGAGCTGCGAGAGTGAAGAAGGGGACGGTCGGTCTATGGGAGAAGGAAGCTGCCGGGGCGCAGTGTGTTGTGCTCAGTTTCAAGGCTGCCTGGAGGAGGGGGGGGACTTGAAGAACGCCTTCTTTCTGGACGCCTCCTTCTGCCTGGGCTCCAGCTGCATGCACTCTGCAGCACGGAAGGTTTAGGAAGCTGCTTCTGGCCAGCTTGTGTCCACGAGTGCAAGGGCTGCGCCTTCCTTTCGGAAGCAGCCAGAGCCTTCTCAGCTGCAGCTGCTTGTGAAGCAGCTCTTGGCTGGACATTTGAAATTGGCTCCCCTGAGTACATGAGCCCGGTGCGCAGCTGCTTGCTTCTTCGCCTTCTGTGCTCTGGGCAGAAGTGAAGCCCAGCCATGGCTTGGAGCTTTGCCGCTCTTCAGCGTGAACACTGCACGCAGCCACAGTGTGCTGCTGTGCAGGGATTTTCCTCAGCTCAACGGACTACAAGCATTTTCTTGCCGTTTCACCGAGTCCAAGCTGTCCGTGGAGCTCTCGCTCAGCGAAATGCGTTTGGAGAGAAACACTTGCTGCAGTAGCTTTTCGCTGGGCAAGACTTTCAACACAGCACCCCAATTCGGGCAAGGAGCAGGAGAAAGGAAGAGCATCTTTTCGTCCTGGCACGTTCTTCTGGGCGACACGCCTATCCGCCTCTTGGCTCCCTGCAAGGCTGTAAAGCTTGGCGGGGGTACTTGCAAGTGAGAAGGCAGGTGCAGAGAGCACCGCCATCTGCCAGCGCTGTGCAGGCTGTAAGGGAAAGAGGGCTCCCACTAGGATGTGCTGCAAATACAGGTTTCCAGGCGTCGAGGGTAAGCTCCGGGGAAGCTCGTTGACCTCAACCTGTTCTCTGGGCGAGACTTAGCTGAGAAGCTTTCCGTTCAGATTCAGGCTGCAAGGCAGAGAGAATGTGCTGCTCCCTAGCGCTGAGAGAGAAAGTGCAGAGCCCAGGCGTGTTTGGGCAGAGGCAGCAGGCTGGAGCATTTCTCTGCCGGCACCGTGCTCTCTGGGCGACAAGTAGACACCGCTTCCACTCCGGCACAATGAAGGCGCAGAGCACGGAGCTGCTATGCGCACGGCACAGGCTGCAAGAGGAAGCGTGGCTGCCTCTCGCTTGTGTGCGGATTCACGTTAGCACTTGAAAACAGAAAGTTCCACCTGCGGCTACTTGTGCTGCTACCTATTTCTCTTCCAGCTTTCCCTGGAAAGCATTGTGCCCAGCTTTATGCTCGGAGATGCAGAGCTGACAGTGGTAGATGCAGCGGAGACTGGAAATACAGAGTGCAGCCGAGAGTTTCTGCTGCTTTGACGTGAGGCAAGGGGAAAGTGCAGCCCAGCAGAGGCTTTGACTTCTGGAGCCTTTTTCTTTGGCAGCAGCTGCTGCAAGCGGGCAAGGGAGCTGCGAGAGTGAAGAAGGGGACGGTCGGTCTATGGGAGAAGGAAGCTGCCGGGGCGCAGTGTGTTGTGCTCAGTTTCAAGGCTGCCTGGAGGAGGGGGGGGACTTGAAGAACGCCTTCTTTCTGGACGCCTCCTTCTGCCTGGGCTCCAGCTGCATGCACTCTGCAGCACGGAAGGTTTAGGAAGCTGCTTCTGGCCAGCTTGTGTCCACGAGTGCAAGGGCTGCGCCTTCCTTTCGGAAGCAGCCAGAGCCTTCTCAGCTGCAGCTGCTTGTGAAGCAGCTCTTGGCTGGACATTTGAAATTGGCTCCCCTGAGTACATGAGCCCGGTGCGCAGCTGCTTGCTTCTTCGCCTTCTGTGCTCTGGGCAGAAGTGAAGCCCAGCCATGGCTTGGAGCTTTGCCGCTCTTCAGCGTGAACACTGCACGCAGCCACAGTGTGCTGCTGTGCAGGGATTTTCCTCAGCTCAACGGACTACAAGCATTTTCTTGCCGTTTCACCGAGTCCAAGCTGTCCGTGGAGCTCTCGCTCAGCGAAATGCGTTTGGAGAGAAACACTTGCTGCAGTAGCTTTTCGCTGGGCAAGACTTTCAACACAGCACCCCAATTCGGGCAAGGAGCAGGAGAAAGGAAGAGCATCTTTTCGTCCTGGCACGTTCTTCTGGGCGACACGCCTATCCGCCTCTTGGCTCCCTGCAAGGCTGTAAAGCTTGGCGGGGGTACTTGCAAGTGAGAAGGCAGGTGCAGAGAGCACCGCCATCTGCCAGCGCTGTGCAGGCTGTAAGGGAAAGAGGGCTCCCACTAGGATGTGCTGCAAATACAGGTTTCCAGGCGTCGAGGGTAAGCTCCGGGGAAGCTCGTTGACCTCAACCTGTTCTCTGGGCGAGACTTAGCTGAGAAGCTTTCCGTTCAGATTCAGGCTGCAAGGCAGAGCGAATGTGCTGCTCCCTAGCGCTGAGAGAGAAAGTGCAGAGCCCAGGCGTGTTTGGGCAGAGGCAGCAGGCTGGAGCATTTCTCTGCCGGCACCGTGCTCTCTGGGCGACAAGTAGACACCGCTTCCACTCCGGCACAATGAAGGCGCAGAGCACGGAGCTGCTATGCGCACGGCACAGGCTGCAAGAGGAAGCGTGGCTGCCTCTCGCTTGTGTGCGGATTCACGTTAGCACTTGAAAACAGAAAGTTCCACCTGCGGCTACTTGTGCTGCTACCTATTTCTCTTCCAGCTTTCCCTGGAAAGCATTGTGCCCAGCTTTATGCTCGGAGATGCAGAGCTGACAGTGGTAGATGCAGCGGAGACTGGAAATACAGAGTGCAGCCGAGAGTTTCTGCTGCTTTGACGTGAGGCAAGGGGAAAGTGCAGCCCAGCAGAGGCTTTGACTTCTGGAGCCTTTTTCTTTGGCAGCAGCTGCTGCAAGCGGGCAAGGGAGCTGCGCGAGTGAAGAAGGGGACGGTCGGTCTATGGGAGAAGGAAGCTGCCGAGGCGCAGTGTGTTGTGCTCAGTTTCAAGGCTGCCTGGAGGAGGGGGGGGACTTGAAGAACGCCTTCTTTCTGGACGCCTCCTTCTGCCTGGGCTCCAGCTGCATGCACTCTGCAGCACGGAAGGTTTAGGAACCTGCTTCTGGCCAGCTTGTGTCCACGAGTGCAAGGGCTGCGCCTTCCTTTCGGAAGCAGCCAGAGCCTTCTCAGCTGCAGCTGCTTGTGAAGCAGCTCTTGGCTGGACATTTGAAATTGGCTCCCCTGAGTACATGAGCCCGGTGCGCAGCTGCTTGCTTCTTCGCCTTCTGTGCTCTGGGCAGAAGTGAAGCCCAGCCATGGCTTGGAGCTTTGCCGCTCTTCAGCGTGAACACTGCACGCAGCCACAGTGTGCTGCTGTGCAGGGATTTTCCTCAGCTCAACGGACTACAAGCATTTTCTTGCCGTTTCACCGAGTCCAAGCTGTCCGTGGAGCTCTCGCTCAGCGAAATGCGTTTGGAGAGAAACACTTGCTGCAGTAGCTTTTCGCTGGGCAAGACTTTCAACACAGCACCCCAATTCGGGCAAGGAGCAGGAGAAAGGAAGAGCATCTTTTCGTCCTGGCACGTTCTTCTGGGCGACACGCCTATCCGCCTCTTGGCTCCCTGCAAGGCTGTAAAGCTTGGCGGGGGTACTTGCAAGTGAGAAGGCAGGTGCAGAGAGCACCGCCGTCTGCCAGCGCTGTGCAGGCTGTAAGGGAAAGAGGGCTCCCACTAGGATGTGCTGCAAATACAGGTTTCCAGGCGTCGAGGGTAAGCTCCGGGGAAGCTCGTTGACCTCAACCTGTTCTCTGGGCGAGACTTAGCTGAGAAGCTTTCCGTTCAGATTCAGGCTGCAAGGCAGAGCGAATGTGCTGCTCCCTAGCGCTGAGAGAGAAAGTGCAGAGCCCAGGCGTGTTTGGGCAGAGGCAGCAGGCTGGAGCATTTCTCTGCCGGCACCGTGCTCTCTGGGCGACAAGTAGACACCGCTTCCACTCCGGCACAATGAAGGCGCAGAGCACGGAGCTGCTATGCGCACGGCACAGGCTGCAAGAGGAAGCGTGGCTGCCTCTCGCTTGTGTGCGGATTCACGTTAGCACTTGAAAACAGAAAGTTCCACCTGCGGCTACTTGTGCTGCTACCTATTTCTCTTCCAGCTTTCCCTGGAAAGCATTGTGCCCAGCTTTATGCTCGGAGATGCAGAGCTGACAGTGGTAGATGCAGCGGAGACTGGAAATACAGAGTGCAGCCGAGAGTTTCTGCTGCTTTGACGTGAGGCAAGGGGAAAGTGCAGCCCAGCAGAGGCTTTGACTTCTGGAGCCTTTTTCTTTGGCAGCAGCTGCTGCAAGCGGGCAAGGGAGCTGCGCGAGTGAAGAAGGGGACGGTCGGTCTATGGGAGAAGGAAGCTGCCGAGGCGCAGTGTGTTGTGCTCAGTTTCAAGGCTGCCTGGAGGAGGGGGGGTACTTGAAGAACGCCTTCTTTCTGGACGCCTCCTTCTGCCTGGGCTCCAGCTGCATGCACTCTGCAGCACGGAAGGTTTAGGAAGCTGCTTCTGGCCAGCTTGTGTCCACGAGTGCAAGGGCTGCGCCTTCCTTTCGGAAGCAGCCAGAGCCTTCTCAGCTGCAGCTGCTTGTGAAGCAGCTCTTGGCTGGACATTTGAAATTGGCTCCCCTGAGTACATGAGCCCGGTGCGCAGCTGCTTGCTTCTTCGCCTTCTGTGCTCTGGGCAGAAGTGAAGCCCAGCCATGGCTTGGAGCTTTGCCGCTCTTCAGCGTGAACACTGCACGCAGCCACAGTGTGCTGCTGTGCAGGGATTTTCCTCAGCTCAACGGACTACAAGCATTTTCTTGCCGTTTCACCGAGTCCAAGCTGTCCGTGGAGCTCTCGCTCAGCGAAATGCGTTTGGAGAGAAACACTTGCTGCAGTAGCTTTTCGCTGGGCAAGACTTTCAACACAGCACCCCAATTCGGGCAAGGAGCAGGAGAAAGGAAGAGCATCTTTTCGTCCTGGCACGTTCTTCTGGGCGACACGCCTATCCGCCTCTTGGCTCCCTGCAAGGCTGTAAAGCTTGGCGGGGGTACTTGCAAGTGAGAAGGCAGGTGCAGAGAGCACCGCCGTCTGCCAGCGCTGTGCAGGCTGTAAGGGAAAGAGGGCTCCCACTAGGATGTGCTGCAAATACAGGTTTCCAGGCGTCGAGGGTAAGCTCCGGGGAAGCTCGTTGACCTCAACCTGTTCTCTGGGCGAGACTTAGCTGAGAAGCTTTCCGTTCAGATTCAGGCTGCAAGGCAGAGCGAATGTGCTGCTCCCTAGCGCTGAGAGAGAAAGTGCAGAGCCCAGGCGTGTTTGGGCAGAGGCAGCAGGCTGGAGCATTTCTCTGCCGGCACCGTGCTCTCTGGGCGACAAGTAGACACCGCTTCCACTCCGGCACAATGAAGGCGCAGAGCACGGAGCTGCTATGCGCACGGCACAGGCTGCAAGAGGAAGCGTGGCTGCCTCTCGCTTGTGTGCGGATTCACGTTAGCACTTGAAAACAGAAAGTTCCACCTGCGGCTACTTGTGCTGCTACCTATTTCTCTTCCAGCTTTCCCTGGAAAGCATTGTGCCCAGCTTTATGCTCGGAGATGCAGAGCTGACAGTGGTAGATGCAGCGGAGACTGGAAATACAGAGTGCAGCCGAGAGTTTCTGCTGCTTTGACGTGAGGCAAGGGGAAAGTGCAGCCCAGCAGAGGCTTTGACTTCTGGAGCCTTTTTCTTTGGCAGCAGCTGCTGCAAGCGGGCAAGGGAGCTGCGCGAGTGAAGAAGGGGACGGTCGGTCTATGGGAGAAGGAAGCTGCCGAGGCGCAGTGTGTTGTGCTCAGTTTCAAGGCTGCCTGGAGGAGGGGGGGGACTTGAAGAACGCCTTCTTTCTGGACGCCTCCTTCTGCCTGGGCTCCAGCTGCATGCACTCTGCAGCACGGAAGGTTTAGGAAGCTGCTTCTGGCCAGCTTGTGTCCACGAGTGCAAGGGCTGCGCCTTCCTTTCGGAAGCAGCCAGAGCCTTCTCAGCTGCAGCTGCTTGTGAAGCAGCTCTTGGCTGGACATTTGAAATTGGCTCCCCTGAGTACATGAGCCCGGTGCGCAGCTGCTTGCTTCTTCGCCTTCTGTGCTCTGGGCAGAAGTGAAGCCCAGCCATGGCTTGGAGCTTTGCCGCTCTTCAGCGTGAACACTGCACGCAGCCACAGTGTGCTGCTGTGCAGGGATTTTCCTCAGCTCAACGGACTACAAGCATTTTCTTGCCGTTTCACCGAGTCCAAGCTGTCCGTGGAGCTCTCGCTCAGCGAAATGCGTTTGGAGAGAAACACTTGCTGCAGTAGCTTTTCGCTGGGCAAGACTTTCAACACAGCACCCCAATTCGGGCAAGGAGCAGGAGAAAGGAAGAGCATCTTTTCGTCCTGGCACGTTCTTCTGGGCGACACGCCTATCCGCCTCTTGGCTCCCTGCAAGGCTGTAAAGCTTGGCGGGGGTACTTGCAAGTGAGAAGGCAGGTGCAGAGAGCACCGCCATCTGCCAGCGCTGTGCAGGCTGTAAGGGAAAGAGGGCTCCCACTAGGATGTGCTGCAAATACAGGTTTCCAGGCGTCGAGGGTAAGCTCCGGGGAAGCTCGTTGACCTCAACCTGTTCTCTGGGCGAGACTTAGCTGAGAAGCTTTCCGTTCAGATTCAGGCTGCAAGGCAGAGCGAATGTGCTGCTCCCTAGCGCTGAGAGAGAAAGTGCAGAGCCCAGGCGTGTTTGGGCAGAGGCAGCAGGCTGGAGCATTTCTCTGCCGGCACCGTGCTCTCTGGGCGACAAGTAGACACCGCTTCCACTCCGGCACAATGAAGGCGCAGAGCACGGAGCTGCTATGCGCACGGCACAGGCTGCAAGAGGAAGCGTGGCTGCCTCTCGCTTGTGTGCGGATTCACGTTAGCACTTGAAAACAGAAAGTTCCACCTGCGGCTACTTGTGCTGCTACCTATTTCTCTTCCAGCTTTCCCTGGAAAGCATTGTGCCCAGCTTTATGCTCGGAGATGCAGAGCTGACAGTGGTAGATGCAGCGGAGACTGGAAATACAGAGTGCAGCCGAGAGTTTCTGCTGCTTTGACGTGAGGCAAGGGGAAAGTGCAGCCCAGCAGAGGCTTTGACTTCTGGAGCCTTTTTCTTTGGCAGCAGCTGCTGCAAGCGGGCAAGGGAGCTGCGAGAGTGAAGAAGGGGACGGTCGGTCTATGGGAGAAGGAAGCTGCCGAGGCGCAGTGTGTTGTGCTCAGTTTCAAGGCTGCCTGGAGGAGGGGGGGGACTTGAAGAACGCCTTCTTTCTGGACGCCTCCTTCTGCCTGGGCTCCAGCTGCATGCACTCTGCAGCACGGAAGGTTTAGGAAGCTGCTTCTGGCCAGCTTGTGTCCACGAGTGCAAGGGCTGCGCCTTCCTTTCGGAAGCAGCCAGAGCCTTCTCAGCTGCAGCTGCTTGTGAAGCAGCTCTTGGCTGGACATTTGAAATTGGCTCCCCTGAGTACATGAGCCCGGTGCGCAGCTGCTTGCTTCTTCGCCTTCTGTGCTCTGGGCAGAAGTGAAGCCCAGCCATGGCTTGGAGCTTTGCCGCTCTTCAGCGTGAACACTGCACGCAGCCACAGTGTGCTGCTGTGCAGGGATTTTCCTCAGCTCAACGGACTACAAGCATTTTCTTGCCGTTTCACCGAGTCCAAGCTGTCCGTGGAGCTCTCGCTCAGCGAAATGCGTTTGGAGAGAAACACTTGCTGCAGTAGCTTTTCGCTGGGCAAGACTTTCAACACAGCACCCCAATTCGGGCAAGGAGCAGGAGAAAGGAAGAGCATCTTTTCGTCCTGGCACGTTCTTCTGGGCGACACGCCTATCCGCCTCTTGGCTCCCTGCAAGGCTGTAAAGCTTGGCGGGGGTACTTGCAAGTGAGAAGGCAGGTGCAGAGAGCACCGCCGTCTGCCAGCGCTGTGCAGGCTGTAAGGGAAAGAGGGCTCCCACTAGGATGTGCTGCAAATACAGGTTTCCAGGCGTCGAGGGTAAGCTCCGGGGAAGCTCGTTGACCTCAACCTGTTCTCTGGGCGAGACTTAGCTGAGAAGCTTTCCGTTCAGATTCAGGCTGCAAGGCAGAGCGAATGTGCTGCTCCCTAGCGCTGAGAGAGAAAGTGCAGAGCCCAGGCGTGTTTGGGCAGAGGCAGCAGGCTGGAGCATTTCTCTGCCGGCACCGTGCTCTCTGGGCGACAAGTAGACACCGCTTCCACTCCGGCACAATGAAGGCGCAGAGCACGGAGCTGCTATGCGCACGGCACAGGCTGCAAGAGGAAGCGTGGCTGCCTCTCGCTTGTGTGCGGATTCACGTTAGCACTTGAAAACAGAAAGTTCCACCTGCGGCTACTTGTGCTGCTACCTATTTCTCTTCCAGCTTTCCCTGGAAAGCATTGTGCCCAGCTTTATGCTCGGAGATGCAGAGCTGACAGTGGTAGATGCAGCGGAGACTGGAAATACAGAGTGCAGCCGAGAGTTTCTGCTGCTTTGACGTGAGGCAAGGGGAAAGTGCAGCCCAGCAGAGGCTTTGACTTCTGGAGCCTTTTTCTTTGGCAGCAGCTGCTGCAAGCGGGCAAGGGAGCTGCGAGAGTGAAGAAGGGGACGGTCGGTCTATGGGAGAAGGAAGCTGCCGGGGCGCAGTGTGTTGTGCTCAGTTTCAAGGCTGCCTGGAGGAGGGGGGGGACTTGAAGAACGCCTTCTTTCTGGACGCCTCCTTCTGCCTGGGCTCCAGCTGCATGCACTCTGCAGCACGGAAGGTTTAGGAAGCTGCTTCTGGCCAGCTTGTGTCCACGAGTGCAAGGGCTGCGCCTTCCTTTCGGAAGCAGCCAGAGCCTTCTCAGCTGCAGCTGCTTGTGAAGCAGCTCTTGGCTGGACATTTGAAATTGGCTCCCCTGAGTACATGAGCCCGGTGCGCAGCTGCTTGCTTCTTCGCCTTCTGTGCTCTGGGCAGAAGTGAAGCCCAGCCATGGCTTGGAGCTTTGCCGCTCTTCAGCGTGAACACTGCACGCAGCCACAGTGTGCTGCTGTGCAGGGATTTTCCTCAGCTCAACGGACTACAAGCATTTTCTTGCCGTTTCACCGAGTCCAAGCTGTCCGTGGAGCTCTCGCTCAGCGAAATGCGTTTGGAGAGAAACACTTGCTGCAGTAGCTTTTCGCTGGGCAAGACTTTCAACACAGCACCCCAATTCGGGCAAGGAGCAGGAGAAAGGAAGAGCATCTTTTCGTCCTGGCACGTTCTTCTGGGCGACACGCCTATCCGCCTCTTGGCTCCCTGCAAGGCTGTAAAGCTTGGCGGGGGTACTTGCAAGTGAGAAGGCAGGTGCAGAGAGCACCGCCGTCTGCCAGCGCTGTGCAGGCTGTAAGGGAAAGAGGGCTCCCACTAGGATGTGCTGCAAATACAGGTTTCCAGGCGTCGAGGGTAAGCTCCGGGGAAGCTCGTTGACCTCAACCTGTTCTCTGGGCGAGACTTAGCTGAGAAGCTTTCCGTTCAGATTCAGGCTGCAAGGCAGAGCGAATGTGCTGCTCCCTAGCGCTGAGAGAGAAAGTGCAGAGCCCAGGCGTGTTTGGGCAGAGGCAGCAGCCTGGAGCATTTCTCTGCCGGCACCGTGCTCTCTGGGCGACAAGTAGACACCGCTTCCACTCCGGCACAATGAAGGCGCAGAGCACGGAGCTGCTATGCGCACGGCACAGGCTGCAAGAGGAAGCGTGGCTGCCTCTCGCTTGTGTGCGGATTCACGTTAGCACTTGAAAACAGAAAGTTCCACCTGCGGCTACTTGTGCTGCTACCTATTTCTCTTCCAGCTTTCCCTGGAAAGCATTGTGCCCAGCTTTATGCTCGGAGATGCAGAGCTGACAGTGGTAGATGCAGCGGAGACTGGAAATACAGAGTGCAGCCGAGAGTTTCTGCTGCTTTGACGTGAGGCAAGGGGAAAGTGCAGCCCAGCAGAGGCTTTGACTTCTGGAGCCTTTTTCTTTGGCAGCAGCTGCTGCAAGCGGGCAAGGGAGCTGCGAGAGTGAAGAAGGGGACGGTCGGTCTATGGGAGAAGGAAGCTGCCGAGGCGCAGTGTGTTGTGCTCAGTTTCAAGGCTGCCTGGAGGAGGGGGGGTACTTGAAGAACGCCTTCTTTCTGGACGCCTCCTTCTGCCTGGGCTCCAGCTGCATGCACTCTGCAGCACGGAAGGTTTAGGAACCTGCTTCTGGCCAGCTTGTGTCCACGAGTGCAAGGGCTGCGCCTTCCTTTCGGAAGCAGCCAGAGCCTTCTCAGCTGCAGCTGCTTGTGAAGCAGCTCTTGGCTGGCCATTTGAAATTGGCTCCCCTGAGTACATGAGCCCGGTGCGCAGCTGCTTGCTTCTTCGCCTTCTGTGCTCTGGGCAGAAGTGAAGCCCAGCCATGGCTTGGAGCTTTGCCGCTCTTCAGCGTGAACACTGCACGCAGCCACAGTGTGCTGCTGTGCAGGGATTTTCCTCAGCTCAACGGACTACAAGCATTTTCTTGCCGTTTCACCGAGTCCAAGCTGTCCGTGGAGCTCTCGCTCAGCGAAATGCGTTTGGAGAGAAACACTTGCTGCAGTAGCTTTTCGCTGGGCAAGACTTTCAACACAGCACCCCAATTCGGGCAAGGAGCAGGAGAAAGGAAGAGCATCTTTTCGTCCTGGCACGTTCTTCTGGGCGACACGCCTATCCGCCTCTTGGCTCCCTGCAAGGCTGTAAAGCTTGGCGGGGGTACTTGCAAGTGAGAAGGCAGGTGCAGAGAGCACCGCCATCTGCCAGCGCTGTGCAGGCTGTAAGGGAAAGAGGGCTCCCACTAGGATGTGCTGCAAATACAGGTTTCCAGGCGTCGAGGGTAAGCTCCGGGGAAGCTCGTTGACCTCAACCTGTTCTCTGGGCGAGACTTAGCTGAGAAGCTTTCCGTTCAGATTCAGGCTGCAAGGCAGAGCGAATGTGCTGCTCCCTAGCGCTGAGAGAGAAAGTGCAGAGCCCAGGCGTGTTTGGGCAGAGGCAGCAGGCTGGAGCATTTCTCTGGCGGCACCGTGCTCTCTGGGCGACAAGTAGACACCGCTTCCACTCCGGCACAATGAAGGCGCAGAGCACGGAGCTGCTATGCGCACGGCACAGGCTGCAAGAGGAAGCGTGGCTGCCTCTCGCTTGTGTGCGGATTCACGTTAGCACTTGAAAACAGAAAGTTCCACCTGCGGCTACTTGTGCTGCTACCTATTTCTCTTCCAGCTTTCCCTGGAAAGCATTGTGCCCAGCTTTATGCTCGGAGATGCAGAGCTGACAGTGGTAGATGCAGCGGAGACTGGAAATACAGAGTGCAGCCGAGAGTTTCTGCTGCTTTGACGTGAGGCAAGGGGAAAGTGCAGCCCAGCAGAGGCTTTGACTTCTGGAGCCTTTTTCTTTGGCAGCAGCTGCTGCAAGCGGGCAAGGGAGCTGCGAGAGTGAAGAAGGGGACGGTCGGTCTATGGGAGAAGGAAGCTGCCGAGGCGCAGTGTGTTGTGCTCAGTTTCAAGGCTGCCTGGAGGAGGGGGGGGACTTGAAGAACGCCTTCTTTCTGGACGCCTCCTTCTGCCTGGGCTCCAGCTGCATGCACTCTGCAGCACGGAAGGTTTAGGAAGCTGCTTCTGGCCAGCTTGTGTCCACGAGTGCAAGGGCTGCGCCTTCCTTTCGGAAGCAGCCAGAGCCTTCTCAGCTGCAGCTGCTTGTGAAGCAGCTCTTGGCTGGACATTTGAAATTGGCTCCCCTGAGTACATGAGCCCGGTGCGCAGCTGCTTGCTTCTTCGCCTTCTGTGCTCTGGGCAGAAGTGAAGCCCAGCCATGGCTTGGAGCTTTGCCGCTCTTCAGCGTGAACACTGCACGCAGCCACAGTGTGCTGCTGTGCAGGGATTTTCCTCAGCTCAACGGACTACAAGCATTTTCTTGCCGTTTCACCGAGTCCAAGCTGTCCGTGGAGCTCTCGCTCAGCGAAATGCGTTTGGAGAGAAACACTTGCTGCAGTAGCTTTTCGCTGGGCAAGACTTTCAACACAGCACCCCAATTCGGGCAAGGAGCAGGAGAAAGGAAGAGCATCTTTTCGTCCTGGCACGTTCTTCTGGGCGACACGCCTATCCGCCTCTTGGCTCCCTGCAAGGCTGTAAAGCTTGGCGGGGGTACTTGCAAGTGAGAAGGCAGGTGCAGAGAGCACCGCCGTCTGCCAGCGCTGTGCAGGCTGTAAGGGAAAGAGGGCTCCCACTAGGATGTGCTGCAAATACAGGTTTCCAGGCGTCGAGGGTAAGCTCCGGGGAAGCTCGTTGACCTCAACCTGTTCTCTGGGCGAGACTTAGCTGAGAAGCTTTCCGTTCAGATTCAGGCTGCAAGGCAGAGCGAATGTGCTGCTCCCTAGCGCTGAGAGAGAAAGTGCAGAGCCCAGGCGTGTTTGGGCAGAGGCAGCAGGCTGGAGCATTTCTCTGGCGGCACCGTGCTCTCTGGGCGACAAGTAGACACCGCTTCCACTCCGGCACAATGAAGGCGCAGAGCACGGAGCTGCTATGCGCACGGCACAGGCTGCAAGAGGAAGCGTGGCTGCCTCTCGCTTGTGTGCGGATTCACGTTAGCACTTGAAAACAGAAAGTTCCACCTGCGGCTACTTGTGCTGCTACCTATTTCTCTTCCAGCTTTCCCTGGAAAGCATTGTGCCCAGCTTTATGCTCGGAGATGCAGAGCTGACAGTGGTAGATGCAGCGGAGACTGGAAATACAGAGTGCAGCCGAGAGTTTCTGCTGCTTTGACGTGAGGCAAGGGGAAAGTGCAGCCCAGCAGAGGCTTTGACTTCTGGAGCCTTTTTCTTTGGCAGCAGCTGCTGCAAGCGGGCAAGGGAGCTGCGCGAGTGAAGAAGGGGACGGTCGGTCTATGGGAGAAGGAAGCTGCCGAGGCGCAGTGTGTTGTGCTCAGTTTCAAGGCTGCCTGGAGGAGGGGGGGGACTTGAAGAACGCCTTCTTTCTGGACGCCTCCTTCTGCCTGGGCTCCAGCTGCATGCACTCTGCAGCACGGAAGGTTTAGGAAGCTGCTTCTGGCCAGCTTGTGTCCACGAGTGCAAGGGCTGCGCCTTCCTTTCGGAAGCAGCCAGAGCCTTCTCAGCTGCAGCTGCTTGTGAAGCAGCTCTTGGCTGGACATTTGAAATTGGCTCCCCTGAGTACATGAGCCCGGTGCGCAGCTGCTTGCTTCTTCGCCTTCTGTGCTCTGGGCAGAAGTGAAGCCCAGCCATGGCTTGGAGCTTTGCCGCTCTTCAGCGTGAACACTGCACGCAGCCACAGTGTGCTGCTGTGCAGGGATTTTCCTCAGCTCAACGGACTACAAGCATTTTCTTGCCGTTTCACCGAGTCCAAGCTGTCCGTGGAGCTCTCGCTCAGCGAAATGCGTTTGGAGAGAAACACTTGCTGCAGTAGCTTTTCGCTGGGCAAGACTTTCAACACAGCACCCCAATTCGGGCAAGGAGCAGGAGAAAGGAAGAGCATCTTTTCGTCCTGGCACGTTCTTCTGGGCGACACGCCTATCCGCCTCTTGGCTCCCTGCAAGGCTGTAAAGCTTGGCGGGGGTACTTGCAAGTGAGAAGGCAGGTGCAGAGAGCACCGCCATCTGCCAGCGCTGTGCAGGCTGTAAGGGAAAGAGGGCTCCCACTAGGATGTGCTGCAAATACAGGTTTCCAGGCGTCGAGGGTAAGCTCCGGGGAAGCTCGTTGACCTCAACCTGTTCTCTGGGCGAGACTTAGCTGAGAAGCTTTCCGTTCAGATTCAGGCTGCAAGGCAGAGCGAATGTGCTGCTCCCTAGCGCTGAGAGAGAAAGTGCAGAGCCCAGGCGTGTTTGGGCAGAGGCAGCAGGCTGGAGCATTTCTCTGCCGGCACCGTGCTCTCTGGGCGACAAGTAGACACCGCTTCCACTCCGGCACAATGAAGGCGCAGAGCACGGAGCTGCTATGCGCACGGCACAGGCTGCAAGAGGAAGCGTGGCTGCCTCTCGCTTGTGTGCGGATTCACGTTAGCACTTGAAAACAGAAAGTTCCACCTGCGGCTACTTGTGCTGCTACCTATTTCTCTTCCAGCTTTCCCTGGAAAGCATTGTGCCCAGCTTTATGCTCGGAGATGCAGAGCTGACAGTGGTAGATGCAGCGGAGACTGGAAATACAGAGTGCAGCCGAGAGTTTCTGCTGCTTTGACGTGAGGCAAGGGGAAAGTGCAGCCCAGCAGAGGCTTTGACTTCTGGAGCCTTTTTCTTTGGCAGCAGCTGCTGCAAGCGGGCAAGGGAGCTGCGAGAGTGAAGAAGGGGACGGTCGGTCTATGGGAGAAGGAAGCTGCCGAGGCGCAGTGTGTTGTGCTCAGTTTCAAGGCTGCCTGGAGGAGGGGGGGTACTTGAAGAACGCCTTCTTTCTGGACGCCTCCTTCTGCCTGGGCTCCAGCTGCATGCACTCTGCAGCACGGAAGGTTTAGGAAGCTGCTTCTGGCCAGCTTGTGTCCACGAGTGCAAGGGCTGCGCCTTCCTTTCGGAAGCAGCCAGAGCCTTCTCAGCTGCAGCTGCTTGTGAAGCAGCTCTTGGCTGGACATTTGAAATTGGCTCCCCTGAGTACATGAGCCCGGTGCGCAGCTGCTTGCTTCTTCGCCTTCTGTGCTCTGGGCAGAAGTGAAGCCCAGCCATGGCTTGGAGCTTTGCCGCTCTTCAGCGTGAACACTGCACGCAGCCACAGTGTGCTGCTGTGCAGGGATTTTCCTCAGCTCAACGGACTACAAGCATTTTCTTGCCGTTTCACCGAGTCCAAGCTGTCCGTGGAGCTCTCGCTCAGCGAAATGCGTTTGGAGAGAAACACTTGCTGCAGTAGCTTTTCGCTGGGCAAGACTTTCAACACAGCACCCCAATTCGGGCAAGGAGCAGGAGAAAGGAAGAGCATCTTTTCGTCCTGGCACGTTCTTCTGGGCGACACGCCTATCCGCCTCTTGGCTCCCTGCAAGGCTGTAAAGCTTGGCGGGGGTACTTGCAAGTGAGAAGGCAGGTGCAGAGAGCACCGCCATCTGCCAGCGCTGTGCAGGCTGTAAGGGAAAGAGGGCTCCCACTAGGATGTGCTGCAAATACAGGTTTCCAGGCGTCGAGGGTAAGCTCCGGGGAAGCTCGTTGACCTCAACCTGTTCTCTGGGCGAGACTTAGCTGAGAAGCTTTCCGTTCAGATTCAGGCTGCAAGGCAGAGAGAATGTGCTGCTCCCTAGCGCTGAGAGAGAAAGTGCAGAGCCCAGGCGTGTTTGGGCAGAGGCAGCAGGCTGGAGCATTTCTCTGCCGGCACCGTGCTCTCTGGGCGACAAGTAGACACCGCTTCCACTCCGGCACAATGAAGGCGCAGAGCACGGAGCTGCTATGCGCACGGCACAGGCTGCAAGAGGAAGCGTGGCTGCCTCTCGCTTGTGTGCGGATTCACGTTAGCACTTGAAAACAGAAAGTTCCACCTGCGGCTACTTGTGCTGCTACCTATTTCTCTTCCAGCTTTCCCTGGAAAGCATTGTGCCCAGCTTTATGCTCGGAGATGCAGAGCTGACAGTGGTAGATGCAGCGGAGACTGGAAATACAGAGTGCAGCCGAGAGTTTCTGCTGCTTTGACGTGAGGCAAGGGGAAAGTGCAGCCCAGCAGAGGCTTTGACTTCTGGAGCCTTTTTCTTTGGCAGCAGCTGCTGCAAGCGGGCAAGGGAGCTGCGCGAGTGAAGAAGGGGACGGTCGGTCTATGGGAGAAGGAAGCTGCCGAGGCGCAGTGTGTTGTGCTCAGTTTCAAGGCTGCCTGGAGGAGGGGGGGGACTTGAAGAACGCCTTCTTTCTGGACGCCTCCTTCTGCCTGGGCTCCAGCTGCATGCACTCTGCAGCACGGAAGGTTTAGGAAGCTGCTTCTGGCCAGCTTGTGTCCACGAGTGCAAGGGCTGCGCCTTCCTTTCGGAAGCAGCCAGAGCCTTCTCAGCTGCAGCTGCTTGTGAAGCAGCTCTTGGCTGGACATTTGAAATTGGCTCCCCTGAGTACATGAGCCCGGTGCGCAGCTGCTTGCTTCTTCGCCTTCTGTGCTCTGGGCAGAAGTGAAGCCCAGCCATGGCTTGGAGCTTTGCCGCTCTTCAGCGTGAACACTGCACGCAGCCACAGTG
Source organism: Coloeus monedula (assembly GCF_965178545.1). Classification (NCBI taxonomy): domain Eukaryota; kingdom Metazoa; phylum Chordata; class Aves; order Passeriformes; family Corvidae; genus Coloeus; species Coloeus monedula. The sequence goes on from NW_028120462.1 coordinate 36,137, forward strand.
TGCTGCTGTGCAGGGATTTTCCTCAGCTCAACGGACTACAAGCATTTTCTTGCCGTTTCACCGAGTCCAAGCTGTCCGTGGAGCTCTCGCTCAGCGAAATGCGTTTGGAGAGAAACACTTGCTGCAGTAGCTTTTCGCTGGGCAAGACTTTCAACACAGCACCCCAATTCGGGCAAGGAGCAGGAGAAAGGAAGAGCATCTTTTCGTCCTGGCACGTTCTTCTGGGCGACACGCCTATCCGCCTCTTGGCTCCCTGCAAGGCTGTAAAGCTTGGCGGGGGTACTTGCAAGTGAGAAGGCAGGTGCAGAGAGCACCGCCATCTGCCAGCGCTGTGCAGGCTGTAAGGGAAAGAGGGCTCCCACTAGGATGTGCTGCAAATACAGGTTTCCAGGCGTCGAGGGTAAGCTCCGGGGAAGCTCGTTGACCTCAACCTGTTCTCTGGGCGAGACTTAGCTGAGAAGCTTTCCGTTCAGATTCAGGCTGCAAGGCAGAGCGAATGTGCTGCTCCCTAGCGCTGAGAGAGAAAGTGCAGAGCCCAGGCGTGTTTGGGCAGAGGCAGCAGGCTGGAGCATTTCTCTGCCGGCACCGTGCTCTCTGGGCGACAAGTAGACACCGCTTCCACTCCGGCACAATGAAGGCGCAGAGCACGGAGCTGCTATGCGCACGGCACAGGCTGCAAGAGGAAGCGTGGCTGCCTCTCGCTTGTGTGCGGATTCACGTTAGCACTTGAAAACAGAAAGTTCCACCTGCGGCTACTTGTGCTGCTACCTATTTCTCTTCCAGCTTTCCCTGGAAAGCATTGTGCCCAGCTTTATGCTCGGAGATGCAGAGCTGACAGTGGTAGATGCAGCGGAGACTGGAAATACAGAGTGCAGCCGAGAGTTTCTGCTGCTTTGACGTGAGGCAAGGGGAAAGTGCAGCCCAGCAGAGGCTTTGACTTCTGGAGCCTTTTTCTTTGGCAGCAGCTGCTGCAAGCGGGCAAGGGAGCTGCGCGAGTGAAGAAGGGGACGGTCGGTCTATGGGAGAAGGAAGCTGCCGAGGCGCAGTGTGTTGTGCTCAGTTTCAAGGCTGCCTGGAGGAGGGGGGGGACTTGAAGAACGCCTTCTTTCTGGACGCCTCCTTCTGCCTGGGCTCCAGCTGCATGCACTCTGCAGCACGGAAGGTTTAGGAAGCTGCTTCTGGCCAGCTTGTGTCCACGAGTGCAAGGGCTGCGCCTTCCTTTCGGAAGCAGCCAGAGCCTTCTCAGCTGCAGCTGCTTGTGAAGCAGCTCTTGGCTGGACATTTGAAATTGGCTCCCCTGAGTACATGAGCCCGGTGCGCAGCTGCTTGCTTCTTCGCCTTCTGTGCTCTGGGCAGAAGTGAAGCCCAGCCATGGCTTGGAGCTTTGCCGCTCTTCAGCGTGAACACTGCACGCAGCCACAGTGTGCTGCTGTGCAGGGATTTTCCTCAGCTCAACGGACTACAAGCATTTTCTTGCCGTTTCACCGAGTCCAAGCTGTCCGTGGAGCTCTCGCTCAGCGAAATGCGTTTGGAGAGAAACACTTGCTGCAGTAGCTTTTCGCTGGGCAAGACTTTCAACACAGCACCCCAATTCGGGCAAGGAGCAGGAGAAAGGAAGAGCATCTTTTCGTCCTGGCACGTTCTTCTGGGCGACACGCCTATCCGCCTCTTGGCTCCCTGCAAGGCTGTAAAGCTTGGCGGGGGTACTTGCAAGTGAGAAGGCAGGTGCAGAGAGCACCGCCATCTGCCAGCGCTGTGCAGGCTGTAAGGGAAAGAGGGCTCCCACTAGGATGTGCTGCAAATACAGGTTTCCAGGCGTCGAGGGTAAGCTCCGGGGAAGCTCGTTGACCTCAACCTGTTCTCTGGGCGAGACTTAGCTGAGAAGCTTTCCGTTCAGATTCAGGCTGCAAGGCAGAGAGAATGTGCTGCTCCCTAGCGCTGAGAGAGAAAGTGCAGAGCCCAGGCGTGTTTGGGCAGAGGCAGCAGGCTGGAGCATTTCTCTGCCGGCACCGTGCTCTCTGGGCGACAAGTAGACACCGCTTCCACTCCGGCACAATGAAGGCGCAGAGCACGGAGCTGCTATGCGCACGGCACAGGCTGCAAGAGGAAGCGTGGCTGCCTCTCGCTTGTGTGCGGATTCACGTTAGCACTTGAAAACAGAAAGTTCCACCTGCGGCTACTTGTGCTGCTACCTATTTCTCTTCCAGCTTTCCCTGGAAAGCATTGTGCCCAGCTTTATGCTCGGAGATGCAGAGCTGACAGTGGTAGATGCAGCGGAGACTGGAAATACAGAGTGCAGCCGAGAGTTTCTGCTGCTTTGACGTGAGGCAAGGGGAAAGTGCAGCCCAGCAGAGGCTTTGACTTCTGGAGCCTTTTTCTTTGGCAGCAGCTGCTGCAAGCGGGCAAGGGAGCTGCGAGAGTGAAGAAGGGGACGGTCGGTCTATGGGAGAAGGAAGCTGCCGGGGCGCAGTGTGTTGTGCTCAGTTTCAAGGCTGCCTGGAGGAGGGGGGGGACTTGAAGAACGCCTTCTTTCTGGACGCCTCCTTCTGCCTGGGCTCCAGCTGCATGCACTCTGCAGCACGGAAGGTTTAGGAAGCTGCTTCTGGCCAGCTTGTGTCCACGAGTGCAAGGGCTGCGCCTTCCTTTCGGAAGCAGCCAGAGCCTTCTCAGCTGCAGCTGCTTGTGAAGCAGCTCTTGGCTGGACATTTGAAATTGGCTCCCCTGAGTACATGAGCCCGGTGCGCAGCTGCTTGCTTCTTCGCCTTCTGTGCTCTGGGCAGAAGTGAAGCCCAGCCATGGCTTGGAGCTTTGCCGCTCTTCAGCGTGAACACTGCACGCAGCCACAGTGTGCTGCTGTGCAGGGATTTTCCTCAGCTCAACGGACTACAAGCATTTTCTTGCCGTTTCACCGAGTCCAAGCTGTCCGTGGAGCTCTCGCTCAGCGAAATGCGTTTGGAGAGAAACACTTGCTGCAGTAGCTTTTCGCTGGGCAAGACTTTCAACACAGCACCCCAATTCGGGCAAGGAGCAGGAGAAAGGAAGAGCATCTTTTCGTCCTGGCACGTTCTTCTGGGCGACACGCCTATCCGCCTCTTGGCTCCCTGCAAGGCTGTAAAGCTTGGCGGGGGTACTTGCAAGTGAGAAGGCAGGTGCAGAGAGCACCGCCATCTGCCAGCGCTGTGCAGGCTGTAAGGGAAAGAGGGCTCCCACTAGGATGTGCTGCAAATACAGGTTTCCAGGCGTCGAGGGTAAGCTCCGGGGAAGCTCGTTGACCTCAACCTGTTCTCTGGGCGAGACTTAGCTGAGAAGCTTTCCGTTCAGATTCAGGCTGCAAGGCAGAGCGAATGTGCTGCTCCCTAGCGCTGAGAGAGAAAGTGCAGAGCCCAGGCGTGTTTGGGCAGAGGCAGCAGGCTGGAGCATTTCTCTGCCGGCACCGTGCTCTCTGGGCGACAAGTAGACACCGCTTCCACTCCGGCACAATGAAGGCGCAGAGCACGGAGCTGCTATGCGCACGGCACAGGCTGCAAGAGGAAGCGTGGCTGCCTCTCGCTTGTGTGCGGATTCACGTTAGCACTTGAAAACAGAAAGTTCCACCTGCGGCTACTTGTGCTGCTACCTATTTCTCTTCCAGCTTTCCCTGGAAAGCATTGTGCCCAGCTTTATGCTCGGAGATGCAGAGCTGACAGTGGTAGATGCAGCGGAGACTGGAAATACAGAGTGCAGCCGAGAGTTTCTGCTGCTTTGACGTGAGGCAAGGGGAAAGTGCAGCCCAGCAGAGGCTTTGACTTCTGGAGCCTTTTTCTTTGGCAGCAGCTGCTGCAAGCGGGCAAGGGAGCTGCGAGAGTGAAGAAGGGGACGGTCGGTCTATGGGAGAAGGAAGCTGCCGAGGCGCAGTGTGTTGTGCTCAGTTTCAAGGCTGCCTGGAGGAGGGGGGGGACTTGAAGAACGCCTTCTTTCTGGACGCCTCCTTCTGCCTGGGCTCCAGCTGCATGCACTCTGCAGCACGGAAGGTTTAGGAAGCTGCTTCTGGCCAGCTTGTGTCCACGAGTGCAAGGGCTGCGCCTTCCTTTCGGAAGCAGCCAGAGCCTTCTCAGCTGCAGCTGCTTGTGAAGCAGCTCTTGGCTGGACATTTGAAATTGGCTCCCCTGAGTACATGAGCCCGGTGCGCAGCTGCTTGCTTCTTCGCCTTCTGTGCTCTGGGCAGAAGTGAAGCCCAGCCATGGCTTGGAGCTTTGCCGCTCTTCAGCGTGAACACTGCACGCAGCCACAGTGTGCTGCTGTGCAGGGATTTTCCTCAGCTCAACGGACTACAAGCATTTTCTTGCCGTTTCACCGAGTCCAAGCTGTCCGTGGAGCTCTCGCTCAGCGAAATGCGTTTGGAGAGAAACACTTGCTGCAGTAGCTTTTCGCTGGGCAAGACTTTCAACACAGCACCCCAATTCGGGCAAGGAGCAGGAGAAAGGAAGAGCATCTTTTCGTCCTGGCACGTTCTTCTGGGCGACACGCCTATCCGCCTCTTGGCTCCCTGCAAGGCTGTAAAGCTTGGCGGGGGTACTTGCAAGTGAGAAGGCAGGTGCAGAGAGCACCGCCGTCTGCCAGCGCTGTGCAGGCTGTAAGGGAAAGAGGGCTCCCACTAGGATGTGCTGCAAATACAGGTTTCCAGGCGTCGAGGGTAAGCTCCGGGGAAGCTCGTTGACCTCAACCTGTTCTCTGGGCGAGACTTAGCTGAGAAGCTTTCCGTTCAGATTCAGGCTGCAAGGCAGAGCGAATGTGCTGCTCCCTAGCGCTGAGAGAGAAAGTGCAGAGCCCAGGCGTGTTTGGGCAGAGGCAGCAGGCTGGAGCATTTCTCTGCCGGCACCGTGCTCTCTGGGCGACAAGTAGACACCGCTTCCACTCCGGCACAATGAAGGCGCAGAGCACGGAGCTGCTATGCGCACGGCACAGGCTGCAAGAGGAAGCGTGGCTGCCTCTCGCTTGTGTGCGGATTCACGTTAGCACTTGAAAACAGAAAGTTCCACCTGCGGCTACTTGTGCTGCTACCTATTTCTCTTCCAGCTTTCCCTGGAAAGCATTGTGCCCAGCTTTATGCTCGGAGATGCAGAGCTGACAGTGGTAGATGCAGCGGAGACTGGAAATACAGAGTGCAGCCGAGAGTTTCTGCTGCTTTGACGTGAGGCAAGGGGAAAGTGCAGCCCAGCAGAGGCTTTGACTTCTGGAGCCTTTTTCTTTGGCAGCAGCTGCTGCAAGCGGGCAAGGGAGCTGCGCGAGTGAAGAAGGGGACGGTCGGTCTATGGGAGAAGGAAGCTGCCGAGGCGCAGTGTGTTGTGCTCAGTTTCAAGGCTGCCTGGAGGAGGGGGGGTACTTGAAGAACGCCTTCTTTCTGGACGCCTCCTTCTGCCTGGGCTCCAGCTGCATGCACTCTGCAGCACGGAAGGTTTAGGAAGCTGCTTCTGGCCAGCTTGTGTCCACGAGTGCAAGGGCTGCGCCTTCCTTTCGGAAGCAGCCAGAGCCTTCTCAGCTGCAGCTGCTTGTGAAGCAGCTCTTGGCTGGACATTTGAAATTGGCTCCCCTGAGTACATGAGCCCGGTGCGCAGCTGCTTGCTTCTTCGCCTTCTGTGCTCTGGGCAGAAGTGAAGCCCAGCCATGGCTTGGAGCTTTGCCGCTCTTCAGCGTGAACACTGCACGCAGCCACAGTGTGCTGCTGTGCAGGGATTTTCCTCAGCTCAACGGACTACAAGCATTTTCTTGCCGTTTCACCGAGTCCAAGCTGTCCGTGGAGCTCTCGCTCAGCGAAATGCGTTTGGAGAGAAACACTTGCTGCAGTAGCTTTTCGCTGGGCAAGACTTTCAACACAGCACCCCAATTCGGGCAAGGAGCAGGAGAAAGGAAGAGCATCTTTTCGTCCTGGCACGTTCTTCTGGGCGACACGCCTATCCGCCTCTTGGCTCCCTGCAAGGCTGTAAAGCTTGGCGGGGGTACTTGCAAGTGAGAAGGCAGGTGCAGAGAGCACCGCCGTCTGCCAGCGCTGTGCAGGCTGTAAGGGAAAGAGGGCTCCCACTAGGATGTGCTGCAAATACAGGTTTCCAGGCGTCGAGGGTAAGCTCCGGGGAAGCTCGTTGACCTCAACCTGTTCTCTGGGCGAGACTTAGCTGAGAAGCTTTCCGTTCAGATTCAGGCTGCAAGGCAGAGCGAATGTGCTGCTCCCTAGCGCTGAGAGAGAAAGTGCAGAGCCCAGGCGTGTTTGGGCAGAGGCAGCAGGCTGGAGCATTTCTCTGCCGGCACCGTGCTCTCTGGGCGACAAGTAGACACCGCTTCCACTCCGGCACAATGAAGGCGCAGAGCACGGAGCTGCTATGCGCACGGCACAGGCTGCAAGAGGAAGCGTGGCTGCCTCTCGCTTGTGTGCGGATTCACGTTAGCACTTGAAAACAGAAAGTTCCACCTGCGGCTACTTGTGCTGCTACCTATTTCTCTTCCAGCTTTCCCTGGAAAGCATTGTGCCCAGCTTTATGCTCGGAGATGCAGAGCTGACAGTGGTAGATGCAGCGGAGACTGGAAATACAGAGTGCAGCCGAGAGTTTCTGCTGCTTTGACGTGAGGCAAGGGGAAAGTGCAGCCCAGCAGAGGCTTTGACTTCTGGAGCCTTTTTCTTTGGCAGCAGCTGCTGCAAGCGGGCAAGGGAGCTGCGCGAGTGAAGAAGGGGACGGTCGGTCTATGGGAGAAGGAAGCTGCCGAGGCGCAGTGTGTTGTGCTCAGTTTCAAGGCTGCCTGGAGGAGGGGGGGGACTTGAAGAACGCCTTCTTTCTGGACGCCTCCTTCTGCCTGGGCTCCAGCTGCATGCACTCTGCAGCACGGAAGGTTTAGGAAGCTGCTTCTGGCCAGCTTGTGTCCACGAGTGCAAGGGCTGCGCCTTCCTTTCGGAAGCAGCCAGAGCCTTCTCAGCTGCAGCTGCTTGTGAAGCAGCTCTTGGCTGGACATTTGAAATTGGCTCCCCTGAGTACATGAGCCCGGTGCGCAGCTGCTTGCTTCTTCGCCTTCTGTGCTCTGGGCAGAAGTGAAGCCCAGCCATGGCTTGGAGCTTTGCCGCTCTTCAGCGTGAACACTGCACGCAGCCACAGTGTGCTGCTGTGCAGGGATTTTCCTCAGCTCAACGGACTACAAGCATTTTCTTGCCGTTTCACCGAGTCCAAGCTGTCCGTGGAGCTCTCGCTCAGCGAAATGCGTTTGGAGAGAAACACTTGCTGCAGTAGCTTTTCGCTGGGCAAGACTTTCAACACAGCACCCCAATTCGGGCAAGGAGCAGGAGAAAGGAAGAGCATCTTTTCGTCCTGGCACGTTCTTCTGGGCGACACGCCTATCCGCCTCTTGGCTCCCTGCAAGGCTGTAAAGCTTGGCGGGGGTACTTGCAAGTGAGAAGGCAGGTGCAGAGAGCACCGCCATCTGCCAGCGCTGTGCAGGCTGTAAGGGAAAGAGGGCTCCCACTAGGATGTGCTGCAAATACAGGTTTCCAGGCGTCGAGGGTAAGCTCCGGGGAAGCTCGTTGACCTCAACCTGTTCTCTGGGCGAGACTTAGCTGAGAAGCTTTCCGTTCAGATTCAGGCTGCAAGGCAGAGCGAATGTGCTGCTCCCTAGCGCTGAGAGAGAAAGTGCAGAGCCCAGGCGTGTTTGGGCAGAGGCAGCAGGCTGGAGCATTTCTCTGCCGGCACCGTGCTCTCTGGGCGACAAGTAGACACCGCTTCCACTCCGGCACAATGAAGGCGCAGAGCACGGAGCTGCTATGCGCACGGCACAGGCTGCAAGAGGAAGCGTGGCTGCCTCTCGCTTGTGTGCGGATTCACGTTAGCACTTGAAAACAGAAAGTTCCACCTGCGGCTACTTGTGCTGCTACCTATTTCTCTTCCAGCTTTCCCTGGAAAGCATTGTGCCCAGCTTTATGCTCGGAGATGCAGAGCTGACAGTGGTAGATGCAGCGGAGACTGGAAATACAGAGTGCAGCCGAGAGTTTCTGCTGCTTTGACGTGAGGCAAGGGGAAAGTGCAGCCCAGCAGAGGCTTTGACTTCTGGAGCCTTTTTCTTTGGCAGCAGCTGCTGCAAGCGGGCAAGGGAGCTGCGCGAGTGAAGAAGGGGACGGTCGGTCTATGGGAGAAGGAAGCTGCCGAGGCGCAGTGTGTTGTGCTCAGTTTCAAGGCTGCCTGGAGGAGGGGGGGGACTTGAAGAACGCCTTCTTTCTGGACGCCTCCTTCTGCCTGGGCTCCAGCTGCATGCACTCTGCAGCACGGAAGGTTTAGGAAGCTGCTTCTGGCCAGCTTGTGTCCACGAGTGCAAGGGCTGCGCCTTCCTTTCGGAAGCAGCCAGAGCCTTCTCAGCTGCAGCTGCTTGTGAAGCAGCTCTTGGCTGGACATTTGAAATTGGCTCCCCTGAGTACATGAGCCCGGTGCGCAGCTGCTTGCTTCTTCGCCTTCTGTGCTCTGGGCAGAAGTGAAGCCCAGCCATGGCTTGGAGCTTTGCCGCTCTTCAGCGTGAACACTGCACGCAGCCACAGTGTGCTGCTGTGCAGGGATTTTCCTCAGCTCAACGGACTACAAGCATTTTCTTGCCGTTTCACCGAGTCCAAGCTGTCCGTGGAGCTCTCGCTCAGCGAAATGCGTTTGGAGAGAAACACTTGCTGCAGTAGCTTTTCGCTGGGCAAGACTTTCAACACAGCACCCCAATTCGGGCAAGGAGCAGGAGAAAGGAAGAGCATCTTTTCGTCCTGGCACGTTCTTCTGGGCGACACGCCTATCCGCCTCTTGGCTCCCTGCAAGGCTGTAAAGCTTGGCGGGGGTACTTGCAAGTGAGAAGGCAGGTGCAGAGAGCACCGCCATCTGCCAGCGCTGTGCAGGCTGTAAGGGAAAGAGGGCTCCCACTAGGATGTGCTGCAAATACAGGTTTCCAGGCGTCGAGGGTAAGCTCCGGGGAAGCTCGTTGACCTCAACCTGTTCTCTGGGCGAGACTTAGCTGAGAAGCTTTCCGTTCAGATTCAGGCTGCAAGGCAGAGCGAATGTGCTGCTCCCTAGCGCTGAGAGAGAAAGTGCAGAGCCCAGGCGTGTTTGGGCAGAGGCAGCAGGCTGGAGCATTTCTCTGCCGGCACCGTGCTCTCTGGGCGACAAGTAGACACCGCTTCCACTCCGGCACAATGAAGGCGCAGAGCACGGAGCTGCTATGCGCACGGCACAGGCTGCAAGAGGAAGCGTGGCTGCCTCTCGCTTGTGTGCGGATTCACGTTAGCACTTGAAAACAGAAAGTTCCACCTGCGGCTACTTGTGCTGCTACCTATTTCTCTTCCAGCTTTCCCTGGAAAGCATTGTGCCCAGCTTTATGCTCGGAGATGCAGAGCTGACAGTGGTAGATGCAGCGGAGACTGGAAATACAGAGTGCAGCCGAGAGTTTCTGCTGCTTTGACGTGAGGCAAGGGGAAAGTGCAGCCCAGCAGAGGCTTTGACTTCTGGAGCCTTTTTCTTTGGCAGCAGCTGCTGCAAGCGGGCAAGGGAGCTGCGAGAGTGAAGAAGGGGACGGTCGGTCTATGGGAGAAGGAAGCTGCCGAGGCGCAGTGTGTTGTGCTCAGTTTCAAGGCTGCCTGGAGGAGGGGGGGTACTTGAAGAACGCCTTCTTTCTGGACGCCTCCTTCTGCCTGGGCTCCAGCTGCATGCACTCTGCAGCACGGAAGGTTTAGGAAGCTGCTTCTGGCCAGCTTGTGTCCACGAGTGCAAGGGCTGCGCCTTCCTTTCGGAAGCAGCCAGAGCCTTCTCAGCTGCAGCTGCTTGTGAAGCAGCTCTTGGCTGGACATTTGAAATTGGCTCCCCTGAGTACATGAGCCCGGTGCGCAGCTGCTTGCTTCTTCGCCTTCTGTGCTCTGGGCAGAAGTGAAGCCCAGCCATGGCTTGGAGCTTTGCCGCTCTTCAGCGTGAACACTGCACGCAGCCACAGTGTGCTGCTGTGCAGGGATTTTCCTCAGCTCAACGGACTACAAGCATTTTCTTGCCGTTTCACCGAGTCCAAGCTGTCCGTGGAGCTCTCGCTCAGCGAAATGCGTTTGGAGAGAAACACTTGCTGCAGTAGCTTTTCGCTGGGCAAGACTTTCAACACAGCACCCCAATTCGGGCAAGGAGCAGGAGAAAGGAAGAGCATCTTTTCGTCCTGGCACGTTCTTCTGGGCGACACGCCTATCCGCCTCTTGGCTCCCTGCAAGGCTGTAAAGCTTGGCGGGGGTACTTGCAAGTGAGAAGGCAGGTGCAGAGAGCACCGCCATCTGCCAGCGCTGTGCAGGCTGTAAGGGAAAGAGGGCTCCCACTAGGATGTGCTGCAAATACAGGTTTCCAGGCGTCGAGGGTAAGCTCCGGGGAAGCTCGTTGACCTCAACCTGTTCTCTGGGCGAGACTTAGCTGAGAAGCTTTCCGTTCAGATTCAGGCTGCAAGGCAGAGCGAATGTGCTGCTCCCTAGCGCTGAGAGAGAAAGTGCAGAGCCCAGGCGTGTTTGGGCAGAGGCAGCAGGCTGGAGCATTTCTCTGCCGGCACCGTGCTCTCTGGGCGACAAGTAGACACCGCTTCCACTCCGGCACAATGAAGGCGCAGAGCACGGAGCTGCTATGCGCACGGCACAGGCTGCAAGAGGAAGCGTGGCTGCCTCTCGCTTGTGTGCGGATTCACGTTAGCACTTGAAAACAGAAAGTTCCACCTGCGGCTACTTGTGCTGCTACCTATTTCTCTTCCAGCTTTCCCTGGAAAGCATTGTGCCCAGCTTTATGCTCGGAGATGCAGAGCTGACAGTGGTAGATGCAGCGGAGACTGGAAATACAGAGTGCAGCCGAGAGTTTCTGCTGCTTTGACGTGAGGCAAGGGGAAAGTGCAGCCCAGCAGAGGCTTTGACTTCTGGAGCCTTTTTCTTTGGCAGCAGCTGCTGCAAGCGGGCAAGGGAGCTGCGCGAGTGAAGAAGGGGACGGTCGGTCTATGGGAGAAGGAAGCTGCCGAGGCGCAGTGTGTTGTGCTCAGTTTCAAGGCTGCCTGGAGGAGGGGGGGGACTTGAAGAACGCCTTCTTTCTGGACGCCTCCTTCTGCCTGGGCTCCAGCTGCATGCACTCTGCAGCACGGAAGGTTTAGGAACCTGCTTCTGGCCAGCTTGTGTCCACGAGTGCAAGGGCTGCGCCTTCCTTTCGGAAGCAGCCAGAGCCTTCTCAGCTGCAGCTGCTTGTGAAGCAGCTCTTGGCTGGACATTTGAAATTGGCTCCCCTGAGTACATGAGCCCGGTGCGCAGCTGCTTGCTTCTTCGCCTTCTGTGCTCTGGGCAGAAGTGAAGCCCAGCCATGGCTTGGAGCTTTGCCGCTCTTCAGCGTGAACACTGCACGCAGCCACAGTGTGCTGCTGTGCAGGGATTTTCCTCAGCTCAACGGACTACAAGCATTTTCTTGCCGTTTCACCGAGTCCAAGCTGTCCGTGGAGCTCTCGCTCAGCGAAATGCGTTTGGAGAGAAACACTTGCTGCAGTAGCTTTTCGCTGGGCAAGACTTTCAACACAGCACCCCAATTCGGGCAAGGAGCAGGAGAAAGGAAGAGCATCTTTTCGTCCTGGCACGTTCTTCTGGGCGACACGCCTATCCGCCTCTTGGCTCCCTGCAAGGCTGTAAAGCTTGGCGGGGGTACTTGCAAGTGAGAAGGCAGGTGCAGAGAGCACCGCCATCTGCCAGCGCTGTGCAGGCTGTAAGGGAAAGAGGGCTCCCACTAGGATGTGCTGCAAATACAGGTTTCCAGGCGTCGAGGGTAAGCTCCGGGGAAGCTCGTTGACCTCAACCTGTTCTCTGGGCGAGACTTAGCTGAGAAGCTTTCCGTTCAGATTCAGGCTGCAAGGCAGAGAGAATGTGCTGCTCCCTAGCGCTGAGAGAGAAAGTGCAGAGCCCAGGCGTGTTTGGGCAGAGGCAGCAGGCTGGAGCATTTCTCTGCCGGCACCGTGCTCTCTGGGCGACAAGTAGACACCGCTTCCACTCCGGCACAATGAAGGCGCAGAGCACGGAGCTGCTATGCGCACGGCACAGGCTGCAAGAGGAAGCGTGGCTGCCTCTCGCTTGTGTGCGGATTCACGTTAGCACTTGAAAACAGAAAGTTCCACCTGCGGCTACTTGTGCTGCTACCTATTTCTCTTCCAGCTTTCCCTGGAAAGCATTGTGCCCAGCTTTATGCTCGGAGATGCAGAGCTGACAGTGGTAGATGCAGCGGAGACTGGAAATACAGAGTGCAGCCGAGAGTTTCTGCTGCTTTGACGTGAGGCAAGGGGAAAGTGCAGCCCAGCAGAGGCTTTGACTTCTGGAGCCTTTTTCTTTGGCAGCAGCTGCTGCAAGCGGGCAAGGGAGCTGCGAGAGTGAAGAAGGGGACGGTCGGTCTATGGGAGAAGGAAGCTGCCGAGGCGCAGTGTGTTGTGCTCAGTTTCAAGGCTGCCTGGAGGAGGGGGGGGACTTGAAGAACGCCTTCTTTCTGGACGCCTCCTTCTGCCTGGGCTCCAGCTGCATGCACTCTGCAGCACGGAAGGTTTAGGAACCTGCTTCTGGCCAGCTTGTGTCCACGAGTGCAAGGGCTGCGCCTTCCTTTCGGAAGCAGCCAGAGCCTTCTCAGCTGCAGCTGCTTGTGAAGCAGCTCTTGGCTGGACATTTGAAATTGGCTCCCCTGAGTACATGAGCCCGGTGCGCAGCTGCTTGCTTCTTCGCCTTCTGTGCTCTGGGCAGAAGTGAAGCCCAGCCATGGCTTGGAGCTTTGCCGCTCTTCAGCGTGAACACTGCACGCAGCCACAGTGTGCTGCTGTGCAGGGATTTTCCTCAGCTCAACGGACTACAAGCATTTTCTTGCCGTTTCACCGAGTCCAAGCTGTCCGTGGAGCTCTCGCTCAGCGAAATGCGTTTGGAGAGAAACACTTGCTGCAGTAGCTTTTCGCTGGGCAAGACTTTCAACACAGCACCCCAATTCGGGCAAGGAGCAGGAGAAAGGAAGAGCATCTTTTCGTCCTGGCACGTTCTTCTGGGCGACACGCCTATCCGCCTCTTGGCTCCCTGCAAGGCTGTAAAGCTTGGCGGGGGTACTTGGAAGTGAGAAGGCAGGTGCAGAGAGCACCGCCATCTGCCAGCGCTGTGCAGGCTGTAAGGGAAAGAGGGCTCCCACTAGGATGTGCTGCAAATACAGGTTTCCAGGCGTCGAGGGTAAGCTCCGGGGAAGCTCGTTGACCTCAACCTGTTCTCTGGGCGAGACTTAGCTGAGAAGCTTTCCGTTCAGATTCAGGCTGCAAGGCAGAGCGAATGTGCTGCTCCCTAGCGCTGAGAGAGAAAGTGCAGAGCCCAGGCGTGTTTGGGCAGAGGCAGCAGGCTGGAGCATTTCTCTGCCGGCACCGTGCTCTCTGGGCGACAAGTAGACACCGCTTCCACTCCGGCACAATGAAGGCGCAGAGCACGGAGCTGCTATGCGCACGGCACAGGCTGCAAGAGGAAGCGTGGCTGCCTCTCGCTTGTGTGCGGATTCACGTTAGCACTTGAAAACAGAAAGTTCCACCTGCGGCTACTTGTGCTGCTACCTATTTCTCTTCCAGCTTTCCCTGGAAAGCATTGTGCCCAGCTTTATGCTCGGAGATGCAGAGCTGACAGTGGTAGATGCAGCGGAGACTGGAAATACAGAGTGCAGCCGAGAGTTTCTGCTGCTTTGACGTGAGGCAAGGGGAAAGTGCAGCCCAGCAGAGGCTTTGACTTCTGGAGCCTTTTTCTTTGGCAGCAGCTGCTGCAAGCGGGCAAGGGAGCTGCGAGAGTGAAGAAGGGGACGGTCGGTCTATGGGAGAAGGAAGCTGCCGAGGCGCAGTGTGTTGTGCTCAGTTTCAAGGCTGCCTGGAGGAGGGGGGGGACTTGAAGAACGCCTTCTTTCTGGACGCCTCCTTCTGCCTGGGCTCCAGCTGCATGCACTCTGCAGCACGGAAGGTTTAGGAAGCTGCTTCTGGCCAGCTTGTGTCCACGAGTGCAAGGGCTGCGCCTTCCTTTCGGAAGCAGCCAGAGCCTTCTCAGCTGCAGCTGCTTGTGAAGCAGCTCTTGGCTGGACATTTGAAATTGGCTCCCCTGAGTACATGAGCCCGGTGCGCAGCTGCTTGCTTCTTCGCCTTCTGTGCTCTGGGCAGAAGTGAAGCCCAGCCATGGCTTGGAGCTTTGCCGCTCTTCAGCGTGAACACTGCACGCAGCCACAGTGTGCTGCTGTGCAGGGATTTTCCTCAGCTCAACGGACTACAAGCATTTTCTTGCCGTTTCACCGAGTCCAAGCTGTCCGTGGAGCTCTCGCTCAGCGAAATGCGTTTGGAGAGAAACACTTGCTGCAGTAGCTTTTCGCTGGGCAAGACTTTCAACACAGCACCCCAATTCGGGCAAGGAGCAGGAGAAAGGAAGAGCATCTTTTCGTCCTGGCACGTTCTTCTGGGCGACACGCCTATCCGCCTCTTGGCTCCCTGCAAGGCTGTAAAGCTTGGCGGGGGTACTTGCAAGTGAGAAGGCAGGTGCAGAGAGCACCGCCGTCTGCCAGCGCTGTGCAGGCTGTAAGGGAAAGAGGGCTCCCACTAGGATGTGCTGCAAATACAGGTTTCCAGGCGTCGAGGGTAAGCTCCGGGGAAGCTCGTTGACCTCAACCTGTTCTCTGGGCGAGACTTAGCTGAGAAGCTTTCCGTTCAGATTCAGGCTGCAAGGCAGAGCGAATGTGCTGCTCCCTAGCGCTGAGAGAGAAAGTGCAGAGCCCAGGCGTGTTTGGGCAGAGGCAGCAGGCTGGAGCATTTCTCTGCCGGCACCGTGCTCTCTGGGCGACAAGTAGACACCGCTTCCACTCCGGCACAATGAAGGCGCAGAGCACGGAGCTGCTATGCGCACGGCACAGGCTGCAAGAGGAAGCGTGGCTGCCTCTCGCTTGTGTGCGGATTCACGTTAGCACTTGAAAACAGAAAGTTCCACCTGCGGCTACTTGTGCTGCTACCTATTTCTCTTCCAGCTTTCCCTGGAAAGCATTGTGCCCAGCTTTATGCTCGGAGATGCAGAGCTGACAGTGGTAGATGCAGCGGAGACTGGAAATACAGAGTGCAGCCGAGAGTTTCTGCTGCTTTGACGTGAGGCAAGGGGAAAGTGCAGCCCAGCAGAGGCTTTGACTTCTGGAGCCTTTTTCTTTGGCAGCAGCTGCTGCAAGCGGGCAAGGGAGCTGCGCGAGTGAAGAAGGGGACGGTCGGTCTATGGGAGAAGGAAGCTGCCGAGGCGCAGTGTGTTGTGCTCAGTTTCAAGGCTGCCTGGAGGAGGGGGGGTACTTGAAGAACGCCTTCTTTCTGGACGCCTCCTTCTGCCTGGGCTCCAGCTGCATGCACTCTGCAGCACGGAAGGTTTAGGAAGCTGCTTCTGGCCAGCTTGTGTCCACGAGTGCAAGGGCTGCGCCTTCCTTTCGGAAGCAGCCAGAGCCTTCTCAGCTGCAGCTGCTTGTGAAGCAGCTCTTGGCTGGACATTTGAAATTGGCTCCCCTGAGTACATGAGCCCGGTGCGCAGCTGCTTGCTTCTTCGCCTTCTGTGCTCTGGGCAGAAGTGAAGCCCAGCCATGGCTTGGAGCTTTGCCGCTCTTCAGCGTGAACACTGCACGCAGCCACAGTGTGCTGCTGTGCAGGGATTTTCCTCAGCTCAACGGACTACAAGCATTTTCTTGCCGTTTCACCGAGTCCAAGCTGTCCGTGGAGCTCTCGCTCAGCGAAATGCGTTTGGAGAGAAACACTTGCTGCAGTAGCTTTTCGCTGGGCAAGACTTTCAACACAGCACCCCAATTCGGGCAAGGAGCAGGAGAAAGGAAGAGCATCTTTTCGTCCTGGCACGTTCTTCTGGGCGACACGCCTATCCGCCTCTTGGCTCCCTGCAAGGCTGTAAAGCTTGGCGGGGGTACTTGCAAGTGAGAAGGCAGGTGCAGAGAGCACCGCCGTCTGCCAGCGCTGTGCAGGCTGTAAGGGAAAGAGGGCTCCCACTAGGATGTGCTGCAAATACAGGTTTCCAGGCGTCGAGGGTAAGCTCCGGGGAAGCTCGTTGACCTCAACCTGTTCTCTGGGCGAGACTTAGCTGAGAAGCTTTCCGTTCAGATTCAGGCTGCAAGGCAGAGCGAATGTGCTGCTCCCTAGCGCTGAGAGAGAAAGTGCAGAGCCCAGGCGTGTTTGGGCAGAGGCAGCAGGCTGGAGCATTTCTCTGCCGGCACCGTGCTCTCTGGGCGACAAGTAGACACCGCTTCCACTCCGGCACAATGAAGGCGCAGAGCACGGAGCTGCTATGCGCACGGCACAGGCTGCAAGAGGAAGCGTGGCTGCCTCTCGCTTGTGTGCGGATTCACGTTAGCACTTGAAAACAGAAAGTTCCACCTGCGGCTACTTGTGCTGCTACCTATTTCTCTTCCAGCTTTCCCTGGAAAGCATTGTGCCCAGCTTTATGCTCGGAGATGCAGAGCTGACAGTGGTAGATGCAGCGGAGACTGGAAATACAGAGTGCAGCCGAGAGTTTCTGCTGCTTTGACGTGAGGCAAGGGGAAAGTGCAGCCCAGCAGAGGCTTTGACTTCTGGAGCCTTTTTCTTTGGCAGCAGCTGCTGCAAGCGGGCAAGGGAGCTGCGCGAGTGAAGAAGGGGACGGTCGGTCTATGGGAGAAGGAAGCTGCCGAGGCGCAGTGTGTTGTGCTCAGTTTCAAGGCTGCCTGGAGGAGGGGGGGGACTTGAAGAACGCCTTCTTTCTGGACGCCTCCTTCTGCCTGGGCTCCAGCTGCATGCACTCTGCAGCACGGAAGGTTTAGGAAGCTGCTTCTGGCCAGCTTGTGTCCACGAGTGCAAGGGCTGCGCCTTCCTTTCGGAAGCAGCCAGAGCCTTCTCAGCTGCAGCTGCTTGTGAAGCAGCTCTTGGCTGGACATTTGAAATTGGCTCCCCTGAGTACATGAGCCCGGTGCGCAGCTGCTTGCTTCTTCGCCTTCTGTGCTCTGGGCAGAAGTGAAGCCCAGCCATGGCTTGGAGCTTTGCCGCTCTTCAGCGTGAACACTGCACGCAGCCACAGTGTGCTGCTGTGCAGGGATTTTCCTCAGCTCAACGGACTACAAGCATTTTCTTGCCGTTTCACCGAGTCCAAGCTGTCCGTGGAGCTCTCGCTCAGCGAAATGCGTTTGGAGAGAAACACTTGCTGCAGTAGCTTTTCGCTGGGCAAGACTTTCAACACAGCACCCCAATTCGGGCAAGGAGCAGGAGAAAGGAAGAGCATCTTTTCGTCCTGGCACGTTCTTCTGGGCGACACGCCTATCCGCCTCTTGGCTCCCTGCAAGGCTGTAAAGCTTGGCGGGGGTACTTGCAAGTGAGAAGGCAGGTGCAGAGAGCACCGCCATCTGCCAGCGCTGTGCAGGCTGTAAGGGAAAGAGGGCTCCCACTAGGATGTGCTGCAAATACAGGTTTCCAGGCGTCGAGGGTAAGCTCCGGGGAAGCTCGTTGACCTCAACCTGTTCTCTGGGCGAGACTTAGCTGAGAAGCTTTCCGTTCAGATTCAGGCTGCAAGGCAGAGCGAATGTGCTGCTCCCTAGCGCTGAGAGAGAAAGTGCAGAGCCCAGGCGTGTTTGGGCAGAGGCAGCAGGCTGGAGCATTTCTCTGCCGGCACCGTGCTCTCTGGGCGACAAGTAGACACCGCTTCCACTCCGGCACAATGAAGGCGCAGAGCACGGAGCTGCTATGCGCACGGCACAGGCTGCAAGAGGAAGCGTGGCTGCCTCTCGCTTGTGTGCGGATTCACGTTAGCACTTGAAAACAGAAAGTTCCACCTGCGGCTACTTGTGCTGCTACCTATTTCTCTTCCAGCTTTCCCTGGAAAGCATTGTGCCCAGCTTTATGCTCGGAGATGCAGAGCTGACAGTGGTAGATGCAGCGGAGACTGGAAATACAGAGTGCAGCCGAGAGTTTCTGCTGCTTTGACGTGAGGCAAGGGGAAAGTGCAGCCCAGCAGAGGCTTTGACTTCTGGAGCCTTTTTCTTTGGCAGCAGCTGCTGCAAGCGGGCAAGGGAGCTGCGCGAGTGAAGAAGGGGACGGTCGGTCTATGGGAGAAGGAAGCTGCCGAGGCGCAGTGTGTTGTGCTCAGTTTCAAGGCTGCCTGGAGGAGGGGGGGGACTTGAAGAACGCCTTCTTTCTGGACGCCTCCTTCTGCCTGGGCTCCAGCTGCATGCACTCTGCAGCACGGAAGGTTTAGGAAGCTGCTTCTGGCCAGCTTGTGTCCACGAGTGCAAGGGCTGCGCCTTCCTTTCGGAAGCAGCCAGAGCCTTCTCAGCTGCAGCTGCTTGTGAAGCAGCTCTTGGCTGGACATTTGAAATTGGCTCCCCTGAGTACATGAGCCCGGTGCGCAGCTGCTTGCTTCTTCGCCTTCTGTGCTCTGGGCAGAAGTGAAGCCCAGCCATGGCTTGGAGCTTTGCCGCTCTTCAGCGTGAACACTGCACGCAGCCACAGTGTGCTGCTGTGCAGGGATTTTCCTCAGCTCAACGGACTACAAGCATTTTCTTGCCGTTTCACCGAGTCCAAGCTGTCCGTGGAGCTCTCGCTCAGCGAAATGCGTTTGGAGAGAAACACTTGCTGCAGTAGCTTTTCGCTGGGCAAGACTTTCAACACAGCACCCCAATTCGGGCAAGGAGCAGGAGAAAGGAAGAGCATCTTTTCGTCCTGGCACGTTCTTCTGGGCGACACGCCTATCCGCCTCTTGGCTCCCTGCAAGGCTGTAAAGCTTGGCGGGGGTACTTGGAAGTGAGAAGGCAGGTGCAGAGAGCACCGCCGTCTGCCAGCGCTGTGCAGGCTGTAAGGGAAAGAGGGCTCCCACTAGGATGTGCTGCAAATACAGGTTTCCAGGCGTCGAGGGTAAGCTCCGGGGAAGCTCGTTGACCTCAACCTGTTCTCTGGGCGAGACTTAGCTGAGAAGCTTTCCGTTCAGATTCAGGCTGCAAGGCAGAGCGAATGTGCTGCTCCCTAGCGCTGAGAGAGAAAGTGCAGAGCCCAGGCGTGTTTGGGCAGAGGCAGCAGCCTGGAGCATTTCTCTGGCGGCACCGTGCTCTCTGGGCGACAAGTAGACACCGCTTCCACTCCGGCACAATGAAGGCGCAGAGCACGGAGCTGCTATGCGCACGGCACAGGCTGCAAGAGGAAGCGTGGCTGCCTCTCGCTTGTGTGCGGATTCACGTTAGCACTTGAAAACAGAAAGTTCCACCTGCGGCTACTTGTGCTGCTACCTATTTCTCTTCCAGCTTTCCCTGGAAAGCATTGTGCCCAGCTTTATGCTCGGAGATGCAGAGCTGACAGTGGTAGATGCAGCGGAGACTGGAAATACAGAGTGCAGCCGAGAGTTTCTGCTGCTTTGACGTGAGGCAAGGGGAAAGTGCAGCCCAGCAGAGGCTTTGACTTCTGGAGCCTTTTTCTTTGGCAGCAGCTGCTGCAAGCGGGCAAGGGAGCTGCGAGAGTGAAGAAGGGGACGGTCGGTCTATGGGAGAAGGAAGCTGCCGAGGCGCAGTGTGTTGTGCTCAGTTTCAAGGCTGCCTGGAGGAGGGGGGGTACTTGAAGAACGCCTTCTTTCTGGACGCCTCCTTCTGCCTGGGCTCCAGCTGCATGCACTCTGCAGCACGGAAGGTTTAGGAACCTGCTTCTGGCCAGCTTGTGTCCACGAGTGCAAGGGCTGCGCCTTCCTTTCGGAAGCAGCCAGAGCCTTCTCAGCTGCAGCTGCTTGTGAAGCAGCTCTTGGCTGGCCATTTGAAATTGGCTCCCCTGAGTACATGAGCCCGGTGCGCAGCTGCTTGCTTCTTCGCCTTCTGTGCTCTGGGCAGAAGTGAAGCCCAGCCATGGCTTGGAGCTTTGCCGCTCTTCAGCGTGAACACTGCACGCAGCCACAGTGTGCTGCTGTGCAGGGATTTTCCTCAGCTCAACGGACTACAAGCATTTTCTTGCCGTTTCACCGAGTCCAAGCTGTCCGTGGAGCTCTCGCTCAGCGAAATGCGTTTGGAGAGAAACACTTGCTGCAGTAGCTTTTCGCTGGGCAAGACTTTCAACACAGCACCCCAATTCGGGCAAGGAGCAGGAGAAAGGAAGAGCATCTTTTCGTCCTGGCACGTTCTTCTGGGCGACACGCCTATCCGCCTCTTGGCTCCCTGCAAGGCTGTAAAGCTTGGCGGGGGTACTTGCAAGTGAGAAGGCAGGTGCAGAGAGCACCGCCATCTGCCAGCGCTGTGCAGGCTGTAAGGGAAAGAGGGCTCCCACTAGGATGTGCTGCAAATACAGGTTTCCAGGCGTCGAGGGTAAGCTCCGGGGAAGCTCGTTGACCTCAACCTGTTCTCTGGGCGAGACTTAGCTGAGAAGCTTTCCGTTCAGATTCAGGCTGCAAGGCAGAGCGAATGTGCTGCTCCCTAGCGCTGAGAGAGAAAGTGCAGAGCCCAGGCGTGTTTGGGCAGAGGCAGCAGGCTGGAGCATTTCTCTGCCGGCACCGTGCTCTCTGGGCGACAAGTAGACACCGCTTCCACTCCGGCACAATGAAGGCGCAGAGCACGGAGCTGCTATGCGCACGGCACAGGCTGCAAGAGGAAGCGTGGCTGCCTCTCGCTTGTGTGCGGATTCACGTTAGCACTTGAAAACAGAAAGTTCCACCTGCGGCTACTTGTGCTGCTACCTATTTCTCTTCCAGCTTTCCCTGGAAAGCATTGTGCCCAGCTTTATGCTCGGAGATGCAGAGCTGACAGTGGTAGATGCAGCGGAGACTGGAAATACAGAGTGCAGCCGAGAGTTTCTGCTGCTTTGACGTGAGGCAAGGGGAAAGTGCAGCCCAGCAGAGGCTTTGACTTCTGGAGCCTTTTTCTTTGGCAGCAGCTGCTGCAAGCGGGCAAGGGAGCTGCGAGAGTGAAGAAGGGGACGGTCGGTCTATGGGAGAAGGAAGCTGCCGAGGCGCAGTGTGTTGTGCTCAGTTTCAAGGCTGCCTGGAGGAGGGGGGGGACTTGAAGAACGCCTTCTTTCTGGACGCCTCCTTCTGCCTGGGCTCCAGCTGCATGCACTCTGCAGCACGGAAGGTTTAGGAAGCTGCTTCTGGCCAGCTTGTGTCCACGAGTGCAAGGGCTGCGCCTTCCTTTCGGAAGCAGCCAGAGCCTTCTCAGCTGCAGCTGCTTGTGAAGCAGCTCTTGGCTGGACATTTGAAATTGGCTCCCCTGAGTACATGAGCCCGGTGCGCAGCTGCTTGCTTCTTCGCCTTCTGTGCTCTGGGCAGAAGTGAAGCCCAGCCATGGCTTGGAGCTTTGCCGCTCTTCAGCGTGAACACTGCACGCAGCCACAGTGTGCTGCTGTGCAGGGATTTTCCTCAGCTCAACGGACTACAAGCATTTTCTTGCCGTTTCACCGAGTCCAAGCTGTCCGTGGAGCTCTCGCTCAGCGAAATGCGTTTGGAGAGAAACACTTGCTGCAGTAGCTTTTCGCTGGGCAAGACTTTCAACACAGCACCCCAATTCGGGCAAGGAGCAGGAGAAAGGAAGAGCATCTTTTCGTCCTGGCACGTTCTTCTGGGCGACACGCCTATCCGCCTCTTGGCTCCCTGCAAGGCTGTAAAGCTTGGCGGGGGTACTTGCAAGTGAGAAGGCAGGTGCAGAGAGCACCGCCGTCTGCCAGCGCTGTGCAGGCTGTAAGGGAAAGAGGGCTCCCACTAGGATGTGCTGCAAATACAGGTTTCCAGGCGTCGAGGGTAAGCTCCGGGGAAGCTCGTTGACCTCAACCTGTTCTCTGGGCGAGACTTAGCTGAGAAGCTTTCCGTTCAGATTCAGGCTGCAAGGCAGAGCGAATGTGCTGCTCCCTAGCGCTGAGAGAGAAAGTGCAGAGCCCAGGCGTGTTTGGGCAGAGGCAGCAGCCTGGAGCATTTCTCTGGCGGCACCGTGCTCTCTGGGCGACAAGTAGACACCGCTTCCACTCCGGCACAATGAAGGCGCAGAGCACGGAGCTGCTATGCGCACGGCACAGGCTGCAAGAGGAAGCGTGGCTGCCTCTCGCTTGTGTGCGGATTCACGTTAGCACTTGAAAACAGAAAGTTCCACCTGCGGCTACTTGTGCTGCTACCTATTTCTCTTCCAGCTTTCCCTGGAAAGCATTGTGCCCAGCTTTATGCTCGGAGATGCAGAGCTGACAGTGGTAGATGCAGCGGAGACTGGAAATACAGAGTGCAGCCGAGAGTTTCTGCTGCTTTGACGTGAGGCAAGGGGAAAGTGCAGCCCAGCAGAGGCTTTGACTTCTGGAGCCTTTTTCTTTGGCAGCAGCTGCTGCAAGCGGGCAAGGGAGCTGCGAGAGTGAAGAAGGGGACGGTCGGTCTATGGGAGAAGGAAGCTGCCGAGGCGCAGTGTGTTGTGCTCAGTTTCAAGGCTGCCTGGAGGAGGGGGGGTACTTGAAGAACGCCTTCTTTCTGGACGCCTCCTTCTGCCTGGGCTCCAGCTGCATGCACTCTGCAGCACGGAAGGTTTAGGAACCTGCTTCTGGCCAGCTTGTGTCCACGAGTGCAAGGGCTGCGCCTTCCTTTCGGAAGCAGCCAGAGCCTTCTCAGCTGCAGCTGCTTGTGAAGCAGCTCTTGGCTGGCCATTTGAAATTGGCTCCCCTGAGTACATGAGCCCGGTGCGCAGCTGCTTGCTTCTTCGCCTTCTGTGCTCTGGGCAGAAGTGAAGCCCAGCCATGGCTTGGAGCTTTGCCGCTCTTCAGCGTGAACACTGCACGCAGCCACAGTGTGCTGCTGTGCAGGGATTTTCCTCAGCTCAACGGACTACAAGCATTTTCTTGCCGTTTCACCGAGTCCAAGCTGTCCGTGGAGCTCTCGCTCAGCGAAATGCGTTTGGAGAGAAACACTTGCTGCAGTAGCTTTTCGCTGGGCAAGACTTTCAACACAGCACCCCAATTCGGGCAAGGAGCAGGAGAAAGGAAGAGCATCTTTTCGTCCTGGCACGTTCTTCTGGGCGACACGCCTATCCGCCTCTTGGCTCCCTGCAAGGCTGTAAAGCTTGGCGGGGGTACTTGCAAGTGAGAAGGCAGGTGCAGAGAGCACCGCCATCTGCCAGCGCTGTGCAGGCTGTAAGGGAAAGAGGGCTCCCACTAGGATGTGCTGCAAATACAGGTTTCCAGGCGTCGAGGGTAAGCTCCGGGGAAGCTCGTTGACCTCAACCTGTTCTCTGGGCGAGACTTAGCTGAGAAGCTTTCCGTTCAGATTCAGGCTGCAAGGCAGAGCGAATGTGCTGCTCCCTAGCGCTGAGAGAGAAAGTGCAGAGCCCAGGCGTGTTTGGGCAGAGGCAGCAGGCTGGAGCATTTCTCTGCCGGCACCGTGCTCTCTGGGCGACAAGTAGACACCGCTTCCACTCCGGCACAATGAAGGCGCAGAGCACGGAGCTGCTATGCGCACGGCACAGGCTGCAAGAGGAAGCGTGGCTGCCTCTCGCTTGTGTGCGGATTCACGTTAGCACTTGAAAACAGAAAGTTCCACCTGCGGCTACTTGTGCTGCTACCTATTTCTCTTCCAGCTTTCCCTGGAAAGCATTGTGCCCAGCTTTATGCTCGGAGATGCAGAGCTGACAGTGGTAGATGCAGCGGAGACTGGAAATACAGAGTGCAGCCGAGAGTTTCTGCTGCTTTGACGTGAGGCAAGGGGAAAGTGCAGCCCAGCAGAGGCTTTGACTTCTGGAGCCTTTTTCTTTGGCAGCAGCTGCTGCAAGCGGGCAAGGGAGCTGCGAGAGTGAAGAAGGGGACGGTCGGTCTATGGGAGAAGGAAGCTGCCGAGGCGCAGTGTGTTGTGCTCAGTTTCAAGGCTGCCTGGAGGAGGGGGGGTACTTGAAGAACGCCTTCTTTCTGGACGCCTCCTTCTGCCTGGGCTCCAGCTGCATGCACTCTGCAGCACGGAAGGTTTAGGAAGCTGCTTCTGGCCAGCTTGTGTCCACGAGTGCAAGGGCTGCGCCTTCCTTTCGGAAGCAGCCAGAGCCTTCTCAGCTGCAGCTGCTTGTGAAGCAGCTCTTGGCTGGACATTTGAAATTGGCTCCCCTGAGTACATGAGCCCGGTGCGCAGCTGCTTGCTTCTTCGCCTTCTGTGCTCTGGGCAGAAGTGAAGCCCAGCCATGGCTTGGAGCTTTGCCGCTCTTCAGCGTGAACACTGCACGCAGCCACAGTGTGCTGCTGTGCAGGGATTTTCCTCAGCTCAACGGACTACAAGCATTTTCTTGCCGTTTCACCGAGTCCAAGCTGTCCGTGGAGCTCTCGCTCAGCGAAATGCGTTTGGAGAGAAACACTTGCTGCAGTAGCTTTTCGCTGGGCAAGACTTTCAACACAGCACCCCAATTCGGGCAAGGAGCAGGAGAAAGGAAGAGCATCTTTTCGTCCTGGCACGTTCTTCTGGGCGACACGCCTATCCGCCTCTTGGCTCCCTGCAAGGCTGTAAAGCTTGGCGGGGGTACTTGCAAGTGAGAAGGCAGGTGCAGAGAGCACCGCCGTCTGCCAGCGCTGTGCAGGCTGTAAGGGAAAGAGGGCTCCCACTAGGATGTGCTGCAAATACAGGTTTCCAGGCGTCGAGGGTAAGCTCCGGGGAAGCTCGTTGACCTCAACCTGTTCTCTGGGCGAGACTTAGCTGAGAAGCTTTCCGTTCAGATTCAGGCTGCAAGGCAGAGCGAATGTGCTGCTCCCTAGCGCTGAGAGAGAAAGTGCAGAGCCCAGGCGTGTTTGGGCAGAGGCAGCAGGCTGGAGCATTTCTCTGGCGGCACCGTGCTCTCTGGGCGACAAGTAGACACCGCTTCCACTCCGGCACAATGAAGGCGCAGAGCACGGAGCTGCTATGCGCACGGCACAGGCTGCAAGAGGAAGCGTGGCTGCCTCTCGCTTGTGTGCGGATTCACGTTAGCACTTGAAAACAGAAAGTTCCACCTGCGGCTACTTGTGCTGCTACCTATTTCTCTTCCAGCTTTCCCTGGAAAGCATTGTGCCCAGCTTTATGCTCGGAGATGCAGAGCTGACAGTGGTAGATGCAGCGGAGACTGGAAATACAGAGTGCAGCCGAGAGTTTCTGCTGCTTTGACGTGAGGCAAGGGGAAAGTGCAGCCCAGCAGAGGCTTTGACTTCTGGAGCCTTTTTCTTTGGCAGCAGCTGCTGCAAGCGGGCAAGGGAGCTGCGCGAGTGAAGAAGGGGACGGTCGGTCTATGGGAGAAGGAAGCTGCCGAGGCGCAGTGTGTTGTGCTCAGTTTCAAGGCTGCCTGGAGGAGGGGGGGGACTTGAAGAACGCCTTCTTTCTGGACGCCTCCTTCTGCCTGGGCTCCAGCTGCATGCACTCTGCAGCACGGAAGGTTTAGGAAGCTGCTTCTGGCCAGCTTGTGTCCACGAGTGCAAGGGCTGCGCCTTCCTTTCGGAAGCAGCCAGAGCCTTCTCAGCTGCAGCTGCTTGTGAAGCAGCTCTTGGCTGGACATTTGAAATTGGCTCCCCTGAGTACATGAGCCCGGTGCGCAGCTGCTTGCTTCTTCGCCTTCTGTGCTCTGGGCAGAAGTGAAGCCCAGCCATGGCTTGGAGCTTTGCCGCTCTTCAGCGTGAACACTGCACGCAGCCACAGTGTGCTGCTGTGCAGGGATTTTCCTCAGCTCAACGGACTACAAGCATTTTCTTGCCGTTTCACCGAGTCCAAGCTGTCCGTGGAGCTCTCGCTCAGCGAAATGCGTTTGGAGAGAAACACTTGCTGCAGTAGCTTTTCGCTGGGCAAGACTTTCAACACAGCACCCCAATTCGGGCAAGGAGCAGGAGAAAGGAAGAGCATCTTTTCGTCCTGGCACGTTCTTCTGGGCGACACGCCTATCCGCCTCTTGGCTCCCTGCAAGGCTGTAAAGCTTGGCGGGGGTACTTGCAAGTGAGAAGGCAGGTGCAGAGAGCACCGCCATCTGCCAGCGCTGTGCAGGCTGTAAGGGAAAGAGGGCTCCCACTAGGATGTGCTGCAAATACAGGTTTCCAGGCGTCGAGGGTAAGCTCCGGGGAAGCTCGTTGACCTCAACCTGTTCTCTGGGCGAGACTTAGCTGAGAAGCTTTCCGTTCAGATTCAGGCTGCAAGGCAGAGCGAATGTGCTGCTCCCTAGCGCTGAGAGAGAAAGTGCAGAGCCCAGGCGTGTTTGGGCAGAGGCAGCAGGCTGGAGCATTTCTCTGCCGGCACCGTGCTCTCTGGGCGACAAGTAGACACCGCTTCCACTCCGGCACAATGAAGGCGCAGAGCACGGAGCTGCTATGCGCACGGCACAGGCTGCAAGAGGAAGCGTGGCTGCCTCTCGCTTGTGTGCGGATTCACGTTAGCACTTGAAAACAGAAAGTTCCACCTGCGGCTACTTGTGCTGCTACCTATTTCTCTTCCAGCTTTCCCTGGAAAGCATTGTGCCCAGCTTTATGCTCGGAGATGCAGAGCTGACAGTGGTAGATGCAGCGGAGACTGGAAATACAGAGTGCAGCCGAGAGTTTCTGCTGCTTTGACGTGAGGCAAGGGGAAAGTGCAGCCCAGCAGAGGCTTTGACTTCTGGAGCCTTTTTCTTTGGCAGCAGCTGCTGCAAGCGGGCAAGGGAGCTGCGAGAGTGAAGAAGGGGACGGTCGGTCTATGGGAGAAGGAAGCTGCCGAGGCGCAGTGTGTTGTGCTCAGTTTCAAGGCTGCCTGGAGGAGGGGGGGTACTTGAAGAACGCCTTCTTTCTGGACGCCTCCTTCTGCCTGGGCTCCAGCTGCATGCACTCTGCAGCACGGAAGGTTTAGGAAGCTGCTTCTGGCCAGCTTGTGTCCACGAGTGCAAGGGCTGCGCCTTCCTTTCGGAAGCAGCCAGAGCCTTCTCAGCTGCAGCTGCTTGTGAAGCAGCTCTTGGCTGGACATTTGAAATTGGCTCCCCTGAGTACATGAGCCCGGTGCGCAGCTGCTTGCTTCTTCGCCTTCTGTGCTCTGGGCAGAAGTGAAGCCCAGCCATGGCTTGGAGCTTTGCCGCTCTTCAGCGTGAACACTGCACGCAGCCACAGTGTGCTGCTGTGCAGGGATTTTCCTCAGCTCAACGGACTACAAGCATTTTCTTGCCGTTTCACCGAGTCCAAGCTGTCCGTGGAGCTCTCGCTCAGCGAAATGCGTTTGGAGAGAAACACTTGCTGCAGTAGCTTTTCGCTGGGCAAGACTTTCAACACAGCACCCCAATTCGGGCAAGGAGCAGGAGAAAGGAAGAGCATCTTTTCGTCCTGGCACGTTCTTCTGGGCGACACGCCTATCCGCCTCTTGGCTCCCTGCAAGGCTGTAAAGCTTGGCGGGGGTACTTGCAAGTGAGAAGGCAGGTGCAGAGAGCACCGCCATCTGCCAGCGCTGTGCAGGCTGTAAGGGAAAGAGGGCTCCCACTAGGATGTGCTGCAAATACAGGTTTCCAGGCGTCGAGGGTAAGCTCCGGGGAAGCTCGTTGACCTCAACCTGTTCTCTGGGCGAGACTTAGCTGAGAAGCTTTCCGTTCAGATTCAGGCTGCAAGGCAGAGAGAATGTGCTGCTCCCTAGCGCTGAGAGAGAAAGTGCAGAGCCCAGGCGTGTTTGGGCAGAGGCAGCAGGCTGGAGCATTTCTCTGCCGGCACCGTGCTCTCTGGGCGACAAGTAGACACCGCTTCCACTCCGGCACAATGAAGGCGCAGAGCACGGAGCTGCTATGCGCACGGCACAGGCTGCAAGAGGAAGCGTGGCTGCCTCTCGCTTGTGTGCGGATTCACGTTAGCACTTGAAAACAGAAAGTTCCACCTGCGGCTACTTGTGCTGCTACCTATTTCTCTTCCAGCTTTCCCTGGAAAGCATTGTGCCCAGCTTTATGCTCGGAGATGCAGAGCTGACAGTGGTAGATGCAGCGGAGACTGGAAATACAGAGTGCAGCCGAGAGTTTCTGCTGCTTTGACGTGAGGCAAGGGGAAAGTGCAGCCCAGCAGAGGCTTTGACTTCTGGAGCCTTTTTCTTTGGCAGCAGCTGCTGCAAGCGGGCAAGGGAGCTGCGCGAGTGAAGAAGGGGACGGTCGGTCTATGGGAGAAGGAAGCTGCCGAGGCGCAGTGTGTTGTGCTCAGTTTCAAGGCTGCCTGGAGGAGGGGGGGGACTTGAAGAACGCCTTCTTTCTGGACGCCTCCTTCTGCCTGGGCTCCAGCTGCATGCACTCTGCAGCACGGAAGGTTTAGGAACCTGCTTCTGGCCAGCTTGTGTCCACGAGTGCAAGGGCTGCGCCTTCCTTTCGGAAGCAGCCAGAGCCTTCTCAGCTGCAGCTGCTTGTGAAGCAGCTCTTGGCTGGACATTTGAAATTGGCTCCCCTGAGTACATGAGCCCGGTGCGCAGCTGCTTGCTTCTTCGCCTTCTGTGCTCTGGGCAGAAGTGAAGCCCAGCCATGGCTTGGAGCTTTGCCGCTCTTCAGCGTGAACACTGCACGCAGCCACAGTGTGCTGCTGTGCAGGGATTTTCCTCAGCTCAACGGACTACAAGCATTTTCTTGCCGTTTCACCGAGTCCAAGCTGTCCGTGGAGCTCTCGCTCAGCGAAATGCGTTTGGAGAGAAACACTTGCTGCAGTAGCTTTTCGCTGGGCAAGACTTTCAACACAGCACCCCAATTCGGGCAAGGAGCAGGAGAAAGGAAGAGCATCTTTTCGTCCTGGCACGTTCTTCTGGGCGACACGCCTATCCGCCTCTTGGCTCCCTGCAAGGCTGTAAAGCTTGGCGGGGGTACTTGCAAGTGAGAAGGCAGGTGCAGAGAGCACCGCCATCTGCCAGCGCTGTGCAGGCTGTAAGGGAAAGAGGGCTCCCACTAGGATGTGCTGCAAATACAGGTTTCCAGGCGTCGAGGGTAAGCTCCGGGGAAGCTCGTTGACCTCAACCTGTTCTCTGGGCGAGACTTAGCTGAGAAGCTTTCCGTTCAGATTCAGGCTGCAAGGCAGAGCGAATGTGCTGCTCCCTAGCGCTGAGAGAGAAAGTGCAGAGCCCAGGCGTGTTTGGGCAGAGGCAGCAGGCTGGAGCATTTCTCTGCCGGCACCGTGCTCTCTGGGCGACAAGTAGACACCGCTTCCACTCCGGCACAATGAAGGCGCAGAGCACGGAGCTGCTATGCGCACGGCACAGGCTGCAAGAGGAAGCGTGGCTGCCTCTCGCTTGTGTGCGGATTCACGTTAGCACTTGAAAACAGAAAGTTCCACCTGCGGCTACTTGTGCTGCTACCTATTTCTCTTCCAGCTTTCCCTGGAAAGCATTGTGCCCAGCTTTATGCTCGGAGATGCAGAGCTGACAGTGGTAGATGCAGCGGAGACTGGAAATACAGAGTGCAGCCGAGAGTTTCTGCTGCTTTGACGTGAGGCAAGGGGAAAGTGCAGCCCAGCAGAGGCTTTGACTTCTGGAGCCTTTTTCTTTGGCAGCAGCTGCTGCAAGCGGGCAAGGGAGCTGCGCGAGTGAAGAAGGGGACGGTCGGTCTATGGGAGAAGGAAGCTGCCGAGGCGCAGTGTGTTGTGCTCAGTTTCAAGGCTGCCTGGAGGAGGGGGGGGACTTGAAGAACGCCTTCTTTCTGGACGCCTCCTTCTGCCTGGGCTCCAGCTGCATGCACTCTGCAGCACGGAAGGTTTAGGAAGCTGCTTCTGGCCAGCTTGTGTCCACGAGTGCAAGGGCTGCGCCTTCCTTTCGGAAGCAGCCAGAGCCTTCTCAGCTGCAGCTGCTTGTGAAGCAGCTCTTGGCTGGACATTTGAAATTGGCTCCCCTGAGTACATGAGCCCGGTGCGCAGCTGCTTGCTTCTTCGCCTTCTGTGCTCTGGGCAGAAGTGAAGCCCAGCCATGGCTTGGAGCTTTGCCGCTCTTCAGCGTGAACACTGCACGCAGCCACAGTGTGCTGCTGTGCAGGGATTTTCCTCAGCTCAACGGACTACAAGCATTTTCTTGCCGTTTCACCGAGTCCAAGCTGTCCGTGGAGCTCTCGCTCAGCGAAATGCGTTTGGAGAGAAACACTTGCTGCAGTAGCTTTTCGCTGGGCAAGACTTTCAACACAGCACCCCAATTCGGGCAAGGAGCAGGAGAAAGGAAGAGCATCTTTTCGTCCTGGCACGTTCTTCTGGGCGACACGCCTATCCGCCTCTTGGCTCCCTGCAAGGCTGTAAAGCTTGGCGGGGGTACTTGCAAGTGAGAAGGCAGGTGCAGAGAGCACCGCCATCTGCCAGCGCTGTGCAGGCTGTAAGGGAAAGAGGGCTCCCACTAGGATGTGCTGCAAATACAGGTTTCCAGGCGTCGAGGGTAAGCTCCGGGGAAGCTCGTTGACCTCAACCTGTTCTCTGGGCGAGACTTAGCTGAGAAGCTTTCCGTTCAGATTCAGGCTGCAAGGCAGAGCGAATGTGCTGCTCCCTAGCGCTGAGAGAGAAAGTGCAGAGCCCAGGCGTGTTTGGGCAGAGGCAGCAGGCTGGAGCATTTCTCTGCCGGCACCGTGCTCTCTGGGCGACAAGTAGACACCGCTTCCACTCCGGCACAATGAAGGCGCAGAGCACGGAGCTGCTATGCGCACGGCACAGGCTGCAAGAGGAAGCGTGGCTGCCTCTCGCTTGTGTGCGGATTCACGTTAGCACTTGAAAACAGAAAGTTCCACCTGCGGCTACTTGTGCTGCTACCTATTTCTCTTCCAGCTTTCCCTGGAAAGCATTGTGCCCAGCTTTATGCTCGGAGATGCAGAGCTGACAGTGGTAGATGCAGCGGAGACTGGAAATACAGAGTGCAGCCGAGAGTTTCTGCTGCTTTGACGTGAGGCAAGGGGAAAGTGCAGCCCAGCAGAGGCTTTGACTTCTGGAGCCTTTTTCTTTGGCAGCAGCTGCTGCAAGCGGGCAAGGGAGCTGCGAGAGTGAAGAAGGGGACGGTCGGTCTATGGGAGAAGGAAGCTGCCGGGGCGCAGTGTGTTGTGCTCAGTTTCAAGGCTGCCTGGAGGAGGGGGGGGACTTGAAGAACGCCTTCTTTCTGGACGCCTCCTTCTGCCTGGGCTCCAGCTGCATGCACTCTGCAGCACGGAAGGTTTAGGAAGCTGCTTCTGGCCAGCTTGTGTCCACGAGTGCAAGGGCTGCGCCTTCCTTTCGGAAGCAGCCAGAGCCTTCTCAGCTGCAGCTGCTTGTGAAGCAGCTCTTGGCTGGACATTTGAAATTGGCTCCCCTGAGTACATGAGCCCGGTGCGCAGCTGCTTGCTTCTTCGCCTTCTGTGCTCTGGGCAGAAGTGAAGCCCAGCCATGGCTTGGAGCTTTGCCGCTCTTCAGCGTGAACACTGCACGCAGCCACAGTGTGCTGCTGTGCAGGGATTTTCCTCAGCTCAACGGACTACAAGCATTTTCTTGCCGTTTCACCGAGTCCAAGCTGTCCGTGGAGCTCTCGCTCAGCGAAATGCGTTTGGAGAGAAACACTTGCTGCAGTAGCTTTTCGCTGGGCAAGACTTTCAACACAGCACCCCAATTCGGGCAAGGAGCAGGAGAAAGGAAGAGCATCTTTTCGTCCTGGCACGTTCTTCTGGGCGACACGCCTATCCGCCTCTTGGCTCCCTGCAAGGCTGTAAAGCTTGGCGGGGGTACTTGCAAGTGAGAAGGCAGGTGCAGAGAGCACCGCCATCTGCCAGCGCTGTGCAGGCTGTAAGGGAAAGAGGGCTCCCACTAGGATGTGCTGCAAATACAGGTTTCCAGGCGTCGAGGGTAAGCTCCGGGGAAGCTCGTTGACCTCAACCTGTTCTCTGGGCGAGACTTAGCTGAGAAGCTTTCCGTTCAGATTCAGGCTGCAAGGCAGAGCGAATGTGCTGCTCCCTAGCGCTGAGAGAGAAAGTGCAGAGCCCAGGCGTGTTTGGGCAGAGGCAGCAGGCTGGAGCATTTCTCTGCCGGCACCGTGCTCTCTGGGCGACAAGTAGACACCGCTTCCACTCCGGCACAATGAAGGCGCAGAGCACGGAGCTGCTATGCGCACGGCACAGGCTGCAAGAGGAAGCGTGGCTGCCTCTCGCTTGTGTGCGGATTCACGTTAGCACTTGAAAACAGAAAGTTCCACCTGCGGCTACTTGTGCTGCTACCTATTTCTCTTCCAGCTTTCCCTGGAAAGCATTGTGCCCAGCTTTATGCTCGGAGATGCAGAGCTGACAGTGGTAGATGCAGCGGAGACTGGAAATACAGAGTGCAGCCGAGAGTTTCTGCTGCTTTGACGTGAGGCAAGGGGAAAGTGCAGCCCAGCAGAGGCTTTGACTTCTGGAGCCTTTTTCTTTGGCAGCAGCTGCTGCAAGCGGGCAAGGGAGCTGCGAGAGTGAAGAAGGGGACGGTCGGTCTATGGGAGAAGGAAGCTGCCGAGGCGCAGTGTGTTGTGCTCAGTTTCAAGGCTGCCTGGAGGAGGGGGGGGACTTGAAGAACGCCTTCTTTCTGGACGCCTCCTTCTGCCTGGGCTCCAGCTGCATGCACTCTGCAGCACGGAAGGTTTAGGAACCTGCTTCTGGCCAGCTTGTGTCCACGAGTGCAAGGGCTGCGCCTTCCTTTCGGAAGCAGCCAGAGCCTTCTCAGCTGCAGCTGCTTGTGAAGCAGCTCTTGGCTGGACATTTGAAATTGGCTCCCCTGAGTACATGAGCCCGGTGCGCAGCTGCTTGCTTCTTCGCCTTCTGTGCTCTGGGCAGAAGTGAAGCCCAGCCATGGCTTGGAGCTTTGCCGCTCTTCAGCGTGAACACTGCACGCAGCCACAGTGTGCTGCTGTGCAGGGATTTTCCTCAGCTCAACGGACTACAAGCATTTTCTTGCCGTTTCACCGAGTCCAAGCTGTCCGTGGAGCTCTCGCTCAGCGAAATGCGTTTGGAGAGAAACACTTGCTGCAGTAGCTTTTCGCTGGGCAAGACTTTCAACACAGCACCCCAATTCGGGCAAGGAGCAGGAGAAAGGAAGAGCATCTTTTCGTCCTGGCACGTTCTTCTGGGCGACACGCCTATCCGCCTCTTGGCTCCCTGCAAGGCTGTAAAGCTTGGCGGGGGTACTTGCAAGTGAGAAGGCAGGTGCAGAGAGCACCGCCGTCTGCCAGCGCTGTGCAGGCTGTAAGGGAAAGAGGGCTCCCACTAGGATGTGCTGCAAATACAGGTTTCCAGGCGTCGAGGGTAAGCTCCGGGGAAGCTCGTTGACCTCAACCTGTTCTCTGGGCGAGACTTAGCTGAGAAGCTTTCCGTTCAGATTCAGGCTGCAAGGCAGAGCGAATGTGCTGCTCCCTAGCGCTGAGAGAGAAAGTGCAGAGCCCAGGCGTGTTTGGGCAGAGGCAGCAGGCTGGAGCATTTCTCTGCCGGCACCGTGCTCTCTGGGCGACAAGTAGACACCGCTTCCACTCCGGCACAATGAAGGCGCAGAGCACGGAGCTGCTATGCGCACGGCACAGGCTGCAAGAGGAAGCGTGGCTGCCTCTCGCTTGTGTGCGGATTCACGTTAGCACTTGAAAACAGAAAGTTCCACCTGCGGCTACTTGTGCTGCTACCTATTTCTCTTCCAGCTTTCCCTGGAAAGCATTGTGCCCAGCTTTATGCTCGGAGATGCAGAGCTGACAGTGGTAGATGCAGCGGAGACTGGAAATACAGAGTGCAGCCGAGAGTTTCTGCTGCTTTGACGTGAGGCAAGGGGAAAGTGCAGCCCAGCAGAGGCTTTGACTTCTGGAGCCTTTTTCTTTGGCAGCAGCTGCTGCAAGCGGGCAAGGGAGCTGCGCGAGTGAAGAAGGGGACGGTCGGTCTATGGGAGAAGGAAGCTGCCGAGGCGCAGTGTGTTGTGCTCAGTTTCAAGGCTGCCTGGAGGAGGGGGGGTACTTGAAGAACGCCTTCTTTCTGGACGCCTCCTTCTGCCTGGGCTCCAGCTGCATGCACTCTGCAGCACGGAAGGTTTAGGAAGCTGCTTCTGGCCAGCTTGTGTCCACGAGTGCAAGGGCTGCGCCTTCCTTTCGGAAGCAGCCAGAGCCTTCTCAGCTGCAGCTGCTTGTGAAGCAGCTCTTGGCTGGACATTTGAAATTGGCTCCCCTGAGTACATGAGCCCGGTGCGCAGCTGCTTGCTTCTTCGCCTTCTGTGCTCTGGGCAGAAGTGAAGCCCAGCCATGGCTTGGAGCTTTGCCGCTCTTCAGCGTGAACACTGCACGCAGCCACAGTGTGCTGCTGTGCAGGGATTTTCCTCAGCTCAACGGACTACAAGCATTTTCTTGCCGTTTCACCGAGTCCAAGCTGTCCGTGGAGCTCTCGCTCAGCGAAATGCGTTTGGAGAGAAACACTTGCTGCAGTAGCTTTTCGCTGGGCAAGACTTTCAACACAGCACCCCAATTCGGGCAAGGAGCAGGAGAAAGGAAGAGCATCTTTTCGTCCTGGCACGTTCTTCTGGGCGACACGCCTATCCGCCTCTTGGCTCCCTGCAAGGCTGTAAAGCTTGGCGGGGGTACTTGCAAGTGAGAAGGCAGGTGCAGAGAGCACCGCCGTCTGCCAGCGCTGTGCAGGCTGTAAGGGAAAGAGGGCTCCCACTAGGATGTGCTGCAAATACAGGTTTCCAGGCGTCGAGGGTAAGCTCCGGGGAAGCTCGTTGACCTCAACCTGTTCTCTGGGCGAGACTTAGCTGAGAAGCTTTCCGTTCAGATTCAGGCTGCAAGGCAGAGCGAATGTGCTGCTCCCTAGCGCTGAGAGAGAAAGTGCAGAGCCCAGGCGTGTTTGGGCAGAGGCAGCAGGCTGGAGCATTTCTCTGCCGGCACCGTGCTCTCTGGGCGACAAGTAGACACCGCTTCCACTCCGGCACAATGAAGGCGCAGAGCACGGAGCTGCTATGCGCACGGCACAGGCTGCAAGAGGAAGCGTGGCTGCCTCTCGCTTGTGTGCGGATTCACGTTAGCACTTGAAAACAGAAAGTTCCACCTGCGGCTACTTGTGCTGCTACCTATTTCTCTTCCAGCTTTCCCTGGAAAGCATTGTGCCCAGCTTTATGCTCGGAGATGCAGAGCTGACAGTGGTAGATGCAGCGGAGACTGGAAATACAGAGTGCAGCCGAGAGTTTCTGCTGCTTTGACGTGAGGCAAGGGGAAAGTGCAGCCCAGCAGAGGCTTTGACTTCTGGAGCCTTTTTCTTTGGCAGCAGCTGCTGCAAGCGGGCAAGGGAGCTGCGCGAGTGAAGAAGGGGACGGTCGGTCTATGGGAGAAGGAAGCTGCCGAGGCGCAGTGTGTTGTGCTCAGTTTCAAGGCTGCCTGGAGGAGGGGGGGGACTTGAAGAACGCCTTCTTTCTGGACGCCTCCTTCTGCCTGGGCTCCAGCTGCATGCACTCTGCAGCACGGAAGGTTTAGGAAGCTGCTTCTGGCCAGCTTGTGTCCACGAGTGCAAGGGCTGCGCCTTCCTTTCGGAAGCAGCCAGAGCCTTCTCAGCTGCAGCTGCTTGTGAAGCAGCTCTTGGCTGGACATTTGAAATTGGCTCCCCTGAGTACATGAGCCCGGTGCGCAGCTGCTTGCTTCTTCGCCTTCTGTGCTCTGGGCAGAAGTGAAGCCCAGCCATGGCTTGGAGCTTTGCCGCTCTTCAGCGTGAACACTGCACGCAGCCACAGTGTGCTGCTGTGCAGGGATTTTCCTCAGCTCAACGGACTACAAGCATTTTCTTGCCGTTTCACCGAGTCCAAGCTGTCCGTGGAGCTCTCGCTCAGCGAAATGCGTTTGGAGAGAAACACTTGCTGCAGTAGCTTTTCGCTGGGCAAGACTTTCAACACAGCACCCCAATTCGGGCAAGGAGCAGGAGAAAGGAAGAGCATCTTTTCGTCCTGGCACGTTCTTCTGGGCGACACGCCTATCCGCCTCTTGGCTCCCTGCAAGGCTGTAAAGCTTGGCGGGGGTACTTGCAAGTGAGAAGGCAGGTGCAGAGAGCACCGCCATCTGCCAGCGCTGTGCAGGCTGTAAGGGAAAGAGGGCTCCCACTAGGATGTGCTGCAAATACAGGTTTCCAGGCGTCGAGGGTAAGCTCCGGGGAAGCTCGTTGACCTCAACCTGTTCTCTGGGCGAGACTTAGCTGAGAAGCTTTCCGTTCAGATTCAGGCTGCAAGGCAGAGCGAATGTGCTGCTCCCTAGCGCTGAGAGAGAAAGTGCAGAGCCCAGGCGTGTTTGGGCAGAGGCAGCAGGCTGGAGCATTTCTCTGCCGGCACCGTGCTCTCTGGGCGACAAGTAGACACCGCTTCCACTCCGGCACAATGAAGGCGCAGAGCACGGAGCTGCTATGCGCACGGCACAGGCTGCAAGAGGAAGCGTGGCTGCCTCTCGCTTGTGTGCGGATTCACGTTAGCACTTGAAAACAGAAAGTTCCACCTGCGGCTACTTGTGCTGCTACCTATTTCTCTTCCAGCTTTCCCTGGAAAGCATTGTGCCCAGCTTTATGCTCGGAGATGCAGAGCTGACAGTGGTAGATGCAGCGGAGACTGGAAATACAGAGTGCAGCCGAGAGTTTCTGCTGCTTTGACGTGAGGCAAGGGGAAAGTGCAGCCCAGCAGAGGCTTTGACTTCTGGAGCCTTTTTCTTTGGCAGCAGCTGCTGCAAGCGGGCAAGGGAGCTGCGCGAGTGAAGAAGGGGACGGTCGGTCTATGGGAGAAGGAAGCTGCCGAGGCGCAGTGTGTTGTGCTCAGTTTCAAGGCTGCCTGGAGGAGGGGGGGGGACTTGAAGAACGCCTTCTTTCTGGACGCCTCCTTCTGCCTGGGCTCCAGCTGCATGCACTCTGCAGCACGGAAGGTTTAGGAAGCTGCTTCTGGCCAGCTTGTGTCCACGAGTGCAAGGGCTGCGCCTTCCTTTCGGAAGCAGCCAGAGCCTTCTCAGCTGCAGCTGCTTGTGAAGCAGCTCTTGGCTGGACATTTGAAATTGGCTCCCCTGAGTACATGAGCCCGGTGCGCAGCTGCTTGCTTCTTCGCCTTCTGTGCTCTGGGCAGAAGTGAAGCCCAGCCATGGCTTGGAGCTTTGCCGCTCTTCAGCGTGAACACTGCACGCAGCCACAGTGTGCTGCTGTGCAGGGATTTTCCTCAGCTCAACGGACTACAAGCATTTTCTTGCCGTTTCACCGAGTCCAAGCTGTCCGTGGAGCTCTCGCTCAGCGAAATGCGTTTGGAGAGAAACACTTGCTGCAGTAGCTTTTCGCTGGGCAAGACTTTCAACACAGCACCCCAATTCGGGCAAGGAGCAGGAGAAAGGAAGAGCATCTTTTCGTCCTGGCACGTTCTTCTGGGCGACACGCCTATCCGCCTCTTGGCTCCCTGCAAGGCTGTAAAGCTTGGCGGGGGTACTTGCAAGTGAGAAGGCAGGTGCAGAGAGCACCGCCATCTGCCAGCGCTGTGCAGGCTGTAAGGGAAAGAGGGCTCCCACTAGGATGTGCTGCAAATACAGGTTTCCAGGCGTCGAGGGTAAGCTCCGGGGAAGCTCGTTGACCTCAACCTGTTCTCTGGGCGAGACTTAGCTGAGAAGCTTTCCGTTCAGATTCAGGCTGCAAGGCAGAGCGAATGTGCTGCTCCCTAGCGCTGAGAGAGAAAGTGCAGAGCCCAGGCGTGTTTGGGCAGAGGCAGCAGGCTGGAGCATTTCTCTGCCGGCACCGTGCTCTCTGGGCGACAAGTAGACACCGCTTCCACTCCGGCACAATGAAGGCGCAGAGCACGGAGCTGCTATGCGCACGGCACAGGCTGCAAGAGGAAGCGTGGCTGCCTCTCGCTTGTGTGCGGATTCACGTTAGCACTTGAAAACAGAAAGTTCCACCTGCGGCTACTTGTGCTGCTACCTATTTCTCTTCCAGCTTTCCTGGAAAGCATTGTGCCCAGCTTTATGCTCGGAGATGCAGAGCTGACAGTGGTAGATGCAGCGGAGACTGGAAATACAGAGTGCAGCCGAGAGTTTCTGCTGCTTTGACGTGAGGCAAGGGGAAAGTGCAGCCCAGCAGAGGCTTTGACTTCTGGAGCCTTTTTCTTTGGCAGCAGCTGCTGCAAGCGGGCAAGGGAGCTGCGAGAGTGAAGAAGGGGACGGTCGGTCTATGGGAGAAGGAAGCTGCCGAGGCGCAGTGTGTTGTGCTCAGTTTCAAGGCTGCCTGGAGGAGGGGGGGTACTTGAAGAACGCCTTCTTTCTGGACGCCTCCTTCTGCCTGGGCTCCAGCTGCATGCACTCTGCAGCACGGAAGGTTTAGGAACCTGCTTCTGGCCAGCTTGTGTCCACGAGTGCAAGGGCTGCGCCTTCCTTTCGGAAGCAGCCAGAGCCTTCTCAGCTGCAGCTGCTTGTGAAGCAGCTCTTGGCTGGACATTTGAAATTGGCTCCCCTGAGTACATGAGCCCGGTGCGCAGCTGCTTGCTTCTTCGCCTTCTGTGCTCTGGGCAGAAGTGAAGCCCAGCCATGGCTTGGAGGCTTTGCCGCTCTTCAGCGTGAACACTGCACGCAGCCACAGTGTGCTGCTGTGCAGGGATTTTCTCAGCTCAACGGACTACAAGCATTTTCTTGCCGTTTCACCGAGTCCAAGCTGTCCGTGGAGCTCTCGCTCAGCGAAATGCGTTTGGAGAAAAACACTTGCTGCAGTAGCTTTTCGCTGGGCAAGACTTTCAACACAGCACCCCAATTCGGGCAAGGAGCAGGAGAAAG
>NW_028120461.1:0-74610 GCF_965178545.1 Coloeus monedula
AAAAAGTTAAAAACAAATGAAATTTTAAAAGTAGAAAGTTAGAAACAAAGTTACAACGGCAGAAATTTAGAAACAAACAAAGAGGTAAAATACAAGAAACAAACAAATTTCTAAAGGGAGAAAGTTGAAAACAAACAAAGCTAGAAACAAGCAAACAAAAAAATTAGAAACAAACAAAATTAGAAAGGTAGAAATTTAGAAACAAAGTCAGAAAGGCAAGTGTTGAGCCTTTGACAGGGTACCCCTCCTTCTCGGACCAGGGTGAAAGAGCAGAGGAGGCTGCTGTTCTGCTAAGTTCTTTATTTCACGGTCTCACAGCTGTCTTGAAGGCAGAGTTCGAACGGGGTTACATGATAAAGCCAAGCAGCAGCAGCAGGCAAAACCAGCTTCTTCTATATGCTCCATACACTCTATTTTTTCTTACAGAAGTGTGGATTCGATTTGTTCATTGACCAGTAAGATTAACACACGGTTCTAGTTTTCCTTAAACCCATCCTGGTCTAAATCTAACAGTCGTAAGCCTCACACAAGTGTCATCTGCCCTTGTTCCATAAGGAATCCCTCTACAGACAGAGAGTTGTCACCGGCCCCGTGCTCATGGGCTGCAGGGGACACCTGCACTGAGGAGGAAATGGAAATGGGAAAGAGGGAACTGCAACCTGATGGGACGCACCTCTGGCACCACATTTCCTCTTGTTCCTGCTGTCCTGGAAAACCCCAAGTAAATCCAGTCCCTCAGACCTTGCATCCCTGAACACCAGGAGAGCCGGTGTTTTACCCAGATCCCAGTGCCCTGCACGGCTGCGTTGACACGAGCGCAGGCCGATCGCTCCGCCCAGCACCATCCCTCATTTTCTTCCCATTGCTCCCCAAGCGTCCCCAAACCACCCCAGCGTGTCTGTGCCGGGGCCAGGGCCTGCCCCGAGCCCGACCAGAGGCTGTCACCCAGCCCTGCACCAGCTCCCACCACTGGGAGAGCTGGGAATGCACTGAGAGCTCGGCTCCCCGGGCTCCCCAGCACCCAAACCGGTCCTCAGACACACAGAAATGCCCAACCTGCCCCTCTGGGCACAGCCAAACACCACAATTCCATCATCCCCAAGCAACTCTGGCACTTGCCTCTTCACCTCTGCCCATTTCCAGTAGCCGGGGCTAGGACCGGGCTGTCAGAAATAGCATTCCCTAGGCAGTTCATCCCAGCACAGAGGAGAAGAGGAGCCTGTCCCTGACCCACACCATGGGCAGGACAAGGGGGGCCCTAGCTGGCTTTGCCTACTCCAGCACCAAAGCTCTTGGTCCCAAAGATGGGGCGAGTTCAGTGGTTTTTCCTGTCCTGAAAGAGAGCAGAAAAGGGAAGTTAATCCCACTGTGGAATCCAAGACTCCTGCATTTCCTATTTCTGCTCTGATTGCTCACCATGGAGTTTTATCCATGGAAAAAAAAAGGAGAATGACACCATATCAAATAAAAAGTTGATTAATCCACGTAGGGGCTGTGGAGAGGATACAAAGGAGCTTTTCCATGATTTTGGGGCTTGAAGAGGGACTGAATTTCCCTCAAAGCTGGGAAGGGCCTGAGGATAATAAAGCAAAGGAGCAGCTTCATCTCTCCCTGGCAGAGAGCTCGGGGCTCCATTATGGATACAAATCAATCCCAGCAGGATTTCAAAGGGTTTCTTTAGGATGTCAGGTCCCTCTTTATCAGATCCCTGCTGGGATTCAGGGCCTGCCTGGTCACGGGGTGCTTTGATAAGGGCTGGATTTAAATCCCAGATCTGAGAACAGACATGAAAGGTCCCTGGGTTTCTAGGGGGTTGAAAAACTCAAGCTGGATTCGCTGCAGAGCTGAAAAATCAGGGTAAGAGAGAGCAAGGAGTGGCCAGCAGGCCCAGGCTCCTGATCACGCCCCTGGGATCCATGGGATCCATAGGATCCACGGCCTCTGGCACGCTGCTCCAGCACCCTGCAGGGTGACTGACAGCCGGGCAGGGGAAGGAGCCACCAGCAGCTCTGCCATGTGCACCATCATTCACCTTGCACGTGGCCTAAACAGCCACCAAGCACTGATGGACTGACTGAGCCGAAAATATCGGAGAGATCTCAGTTTGCACTCCAAATTCCCTGCAGCCTGTTCCCTTCCTGATCCATCCCTTGAAGCAGCAAGAGTGGAATTCCTTCCATCGTTGCTCTTTCCCTCCTGTTTTCCACTCAACATGAAAAAGAGCAGCCACGTGAACAGGAGTAAAAGCCCCAAACCCACAAAAAAGCACATTCTCAGCATCACTAATCCCTGCCAAACTGCCAGGAACCTTCCAAAACTACATCCAAGCTTGGAAACAGGGATCCAGTTGTTTGTTTAAGCAGCTATTGATCCAGTCTCTTCCAGCTAATTAAACTATTCACTATTTAAACTCATTAAACTGCTCATCCTGCTCCTGGCAGCCAGAGGCAAAGAAGAAATCGTGTCTAGATTAAATGGTGTTGGTGAATGTGCCCATCCCAGTCCTTGGAGAGGTTGGAATTGCATCCCTGTTCCTCTGCTCTCTTTTCCTTCCTTTTTCTTGGAGTGATTCCCACCCGGATTCCTCAGCTCCAGCTCTCTGAGCAGCCTCAGGGGGAGCATTTCATCCCCTTGGAGCCAACTCCATTTGTTGCATCCTTCATGCCTCAACCACCCCTAAAAGCAGGCAAGTGCTGATGGGCAGTGCAGCTGCTTCCACTTGGGAATGTTTCCAGTGGAACAGGGAGGGAATTCTGAGAAGCTTCCACCCACTGCACGTTATTGCTGGATAAAAGGTGAGGCAGCAAAGGATCAACAAAGGGAGATTTCAGCAAGACAAAGTCCAGACAGAGAGGCTGCAAGTGTGGCTGGGGCTGCTAAACTGGGAAAACTGCAAGGTCAGGCTGTGGGAACATGGATTATACTGAGGTCTGGAACTGGTGTTGGGAAGAAAGGGAGAAGGAGAAGGAGAAGGAGAAGGAGAAGGAGAAGGAGAAGGAGAAGGAGAAGGAGAAGGAGAAGGAGAAGGAGAAGGAGAGAAAGGGCCCAAAGTAACTGCACAGTGAATTTCCTTACCATGAGCCAGGCTCATTCCCTGAGCTGACCAATATCTCCGAGCTCCCCTTCATGGCACAGCCCTGCCAGTAAAGAACAGAAGTTCCTGCTGCT
The DNA here is from genome assembly GCF_965178545.1 of Coloeus monedula. Lineage (NCBI taxonomy): Eukaryota > Metazoa > Chordata > Aves > Passeriformes > Corvidae > Coloeus > Coloeus monedula. Next base: position 3,169 of record NW_028120461.1, read on the forward strand.
ACCACTGGAATTCTGTAGGCCCTACCCACTACGCATGCGCTGGCACGCTAAGCCCCCCCCCACCCCCCACTGCGCATGCGCGGGAGAGCTGGACGGCCCCACCCCCCTCCCCCCCCCCCCCCACCCCCACTGCGCATGCGCGGGCGCGCTGGCCCTACCCCCACACCACTGCGCATGCGCGGGAGAACTGGGCCCCCCTCACCCCCCACTGCGCATGCGCGGGGCGCTGGGCCCGTCCCTGTGCTGGCACTGCTGGGGCACCTGCAGTGCCGGCAGCACCTCTGGGACAAGAGGGACACGGAGGGGCTGGAGCCAGTCCAGGCAAGGGAACGGAGCTGGCAAGGGGCTGGAGAGTTCCTGAGAGAGCTGGGAAAGGGGCACAGCCCGGAGCAAAGGAGGCTCAGGGGGGACCTTGTGGCTCTGGACAAGTCCCTGACAGGAGGGAGCAGCCGGGGGGGTCGGGCTCTGCTCCCAGGGAACAGGGACAGGAGGAGAGGGAACGGCCTCAGGCTGGGCCAGGGGAGGCTCAGGGTGGATATTGGGGAAATTCCTCCATGGAAAGGGCGCTCAGGCCTTGGCACAGCTGCCCAGGGAGGTTTGGAGTGCCCACCCCTGGGAGTGCTCCAACACCTGTGGCTGTGGCATGGGCGGACGTGGTCAGCGCCGGCCGTGCTGGTGCTGGTTGCACTCAGTGATCTCCGAGGTCTTTTCCAACCTTGATTCCGCTCTCAAGGCAGCCCCACGGAGGAGCAGCACAAAAGGCACCCCCAGGCTGCGAGCGGAGGGTTCAGAACACGCTGCGGCAGCAGGAACGAAGCTCTGCAGGATGAAACTGAAAAGGGGAGAAATGCCGAGCTCTGTGAAAGGGAACAACTGAGAGAGCCACAAACGAGCCACCAAACTTCTCACAGGGGACACCACCAGCAGCACAGGTGTGAAGGGACTTCTTTTTGCCCCAGAAGTGTGAATCCACAGCCCAAGCCACGTGCACACACTGCAGATGGGAAGTGTATTTTTACTGCCAGCAAGCACTTGGGAATAAAAAAACCTCAGCCCCAAAGCTTGATGTCTAAACAGCAACACACAAGTTCTAAGCCAGCTGTCGAGAGAAACAAAACACAGCAAAAACAAAGCAGAAAGGGAGCAAAACCTTGTCACACTGGCTGTGTTTCCGAGCGTGACAGCTTCTGCCATGCTGGGAATGCAGCACCAAACACAAAAATCCTACTGCAACTCCTGGATCCCATAGCAGGAAGGACATGGAGATTCCCCGTGGGAATCAGGGATGCAGGACTCGGCTGTGCTGCCATCACTCCCTCAGGAATAGCCAGGTTTAGCTCCTTCTGTCTGCCCAGAGAGGGGGATTTGCCCCTGGATGCCCTGGAATGTTCCAGGCCAGGCTGCACACTGGGGCTGGGAGCAGCCCGGGACAGTGGGAGGTGTCCCTGCCCGTGGCAGCGCTGGCACTGGATGAGCTTGAAGGTCCTTCCAAGCCCAAATGGTTCTGTGAGTCTTAGAGCCCTGAGATTCTCATGACAGAGGTGGAAGTGCAAGAGCTTAAGGTCCCTTCCCAAAAAAACCCCATTGCACGACTCTGCAGCTTCTGGAGCCCTGGGTCCATGGAAATGCAGTTGCAGAGGAGCTCCGAGGAAATGGGTGTTTTGGGGAGAGCAGAGTGGCTGGAAGAGAGGAACAGGAACAGTCTCCTCGAGCAAGCCCTTGTGTCTCAGGGAGCGGGATCGGCTCGCTCCTAACGCACCGGCTGACTCCCAGAGCGGGGGATGGAAATGCAGCCCAGGTCCGAAAGAAACCTCTGCGCATCATGCGCGGGCGCGCTGCCCCTCTGCGCGGAGCCCCCACTCGGCACGCCCGCACGGGCGCGGTGGCTACTGCGCATGCGCGGGCGCGGTGGCTACGGCACATGCGCGGGCGCGGGGGCTACTGCGCATGCGCGGGCGCGGGGGCTACTGCGCATGCGGGGGCGCGGTGGCTACTGCGCATGCGGGGGCGCGGTGGCTACTGCGCATGCGCGGGCGTGGGGTGTACTGCGCATGCGCGGGCGCGGTGGCTACGGCGCATGCGCGGGCGCGGTGGCTACTGCGCATGCGCGGGCGCGGGGACTACTGCGCATGCGCGGGCGCGGTGGCTACGGCGCATGCGCGGGCGCGGGTGCTACTGCGCATGCGCGGGCGCGGGGACTACTGCGCATGCGCGGGCGCGGGGGCTACGGCGCATGCGCGGGCGCGGTGGCTACTGCGCATGCGCGGGCGCGGGGTGTACTGCGCATGCGCGGGCGCGGTGGCTACTACGCATGCGCGGGCGCGGGGGCTACTGCGCATGCGCGGGCGCGGGGGCTACGGCGCATGCGCGGGCGCGGTGGCTACTGCGCATGCGCGGGCGCGGTGGCTACGGGGCATGCTCGGGCGCGATGGCTACTGCGCATGCGCGGGCGCGGTGGCTACGGCGCATGCGCGGGCGCGGTGGCTACTGCGCATGCGCGGGAGAACTGGGCCCCCCTCACCCCCCACTGCGCATGCGCGGGGCGCTGGGCCCGTCCCTGTGCTGGCACTGCTGGGGCACCTGCAGTGCTGGCAGCACCTCTGGGACAAGAGGGACACGGAGGGGCTGGAGCGAGTCCAGGCAAGGGAACGGAGCTGGCAAGGGGCTGGAGAGTTCCTGAGAGAGCTGGGAAAGGGGCACAGCCCTGCAGCAAAGGAGGCTCAGGGGGGACCTTGTGGCTCTGGACAAGTCCCTGACAGGAGGGAGCAGCCGGGGGGGTCGGGCTCTGCTCGCAGGGAACAGGGACAGGAGGAGAGGGAACGGCCTCAGGCTGGGCCAGGGGAGGCTCAGGGTGGATATTGGGGAAATTCCTCCATGGAAAGGGCGCTCAGGCCTTGGCACAGCTGCCCAGGGAGGTTTGGAGTGCCCACCCCTGGGAGTGCTCCAACACCTGTGGCTGTGGCATGGGCGGACGTGGTCAGCGCCGGCCGTGCTGGTGCTGGTTGCACTCAGTGATCTCCGAGGTCTTTTCCAACCTTGATTCCGCTCTCAAGGCAGCCCCACGGAGGAGCAGCACAAAAGGCACCCCCAGGCTGCGAGCGGAGGGTTCAGAACACGCTGCGGCAGCAGGAACGAAGCTCTGCAGGATGAAACTGAAAAGGGGAGAAATGCCGAGCTCTGTGAAAGGGAACAACTGAGAGAGCCACAAACGAGCCACCAAACTTCTCACAGGGGACACCACCAGCAGCACAGGTGTGAAGGGACTTCTTTTTGCCCCAGAAGTGTGAATCCACAGCCCAAGCCACGTGCACACACTGCAGATGTGAAGTGTATTTTTACTGCCAGCAAGCACTTGGGAATAAAAAAACCTCAGCCCCAAAGCTTGATGTCTAAACAGCAACACACAAGTTCTAAGCCAGCTGTCGAGAGAAACAAAACACAGCAAAAACAAAGCAGAAAGGGAGCAAAACCTTGTCACACTGGCTGTGTTTCCGAGCGTGACAGCTTCTGCCATGCTGGGAATGCAGCACCAAACACAAAAATCCTACTGCAACTCCTGGATCCCATAGCAGGAAGGACATGGAGATTCCCCGTGGGAATCAGGGATGCAGGACTCGGCTGTGCTGCCATCACTCCCTCAGGAATAGCCAGGTTTAGCTCCTTCTGTCTGCCCAGAGAGGGGGATTTGCCCCTGGATGCCCTGGAATGTTCCAGGCCAGGCTGCACACTGGGGCTGGGAGCAGCCCGGGACAGTGGGAGGTGTCCCTGCCCGTGGCAGCGCTGGCACTGGATGAGCTTGAAGGTCCTTCCAAGCCCAAATGGTTCTGTGAGTCTTAGAGCCCTGAGATTCTCATGACAGAGGTGGAAGTGCAAGAGCTTAAGGTCCCTTCCCAAAAAAACCCCATTGCACGACTCTGCAGCTTCTGGAGCCCTGGGTCCATGGAAATGCAGTTGCAGAGGAGCTCCGAGGAAATGGGTGTTTTGGGGAGAGCAGAGTGGCTGGAAGAGAGGAACAGGAACAGTCTCCTCGAGCAAGCCCTTGTGTCTCAGGGAGCGGGATCGGCTCGCTCCTAACGCACCGGGTGACTCCCAGAGCGGGGGATGGAAATGCAGCCCAGGTCCGAAAGAAACCTCTGCGCATCATGCGCGGGCGCGCTGCCCCTCTGCGCGGAGCCCCCACTCGGCACGCCCGCACGGGCGCGGGGGCTACTGCGCATGCGCGGGCGCGGTGGCTACGGCACATGCGCGGGCGCGGGGGCTACTGCGCATGCGCGGGCGCGGGGGCTACTGCGCATGCGGGGGCGCGGTGGCTACTGCGCATGCGGGGGCGCGGTGGCTACTGCGCATGCGCGGGCGTGGGGTGTACTGCGCATGCGCGGGCGCGGTGGCTACGGCGCATGCGCGGGCGCGGTGGCTACGGCGCATGCGCGGGCGCGGTGGCTACTGCGCATGCGCGGGCGCGGTGGCTACTGCGCATGCGCGGGGTCTACGGCGCATGCGCGGGCGCGGTGGCTACGGCGCATGCGCGGGCGCGGGTGCTACTACGCATGCGCGGGCGCGGGGGCTACTGCGCATGCGCGGGCGCGGTGGCTACGGCGCATGCGCGGGCGCGGTGGCTACTGCGCATGCGCGGGCGCGGGGTGTACTGCGCATGCGCGGGCGCGGGGGCTACTGCGCATGCGGGGGCGCGGTGGCTACTGCGCATGCGGGGGCGCGGTGGCTACTGCGCATGCGCGGGCGTGGGGTGTACTGCGCATGCGCGGGCGCGGTGGCTACGGCGCATGCGCGGGCGCGGTGGCTACGGCGCATGCGCGGGCGCGGGGGCTACGGCGCATGCGCGGGCGCGGTGGCTACTGCGCATGCGCCAGCGCGGGGTGTACTGCGCATGCTCGGGCGCGGTGGCTACTACGCATGCGCGGGCGCGGGGGCTACTGCGCATGCGCGGGCGCGGGCGCTACGGCGCATGCGCGGGCGCGGTGGCTACGGCACATGCGCGGGCGCGGTGGCTACTGCGCATGCGCGGGCGCGGGGGCTACTGCGCATGCGGGGGCGCGGTGGCTACTGCGCATGCGGGGGCGCGGTGGCTACTGCGCATGCGCGGGCGTGGGGTGTACTGCGCATGCGCGGGCGCGGTGGCTACTGCGCATGCGCGGGCGCGGTGGCTACGGCGCATGCGCGGGCGCGGTGGCTACTGCGCATGCGCGGGCGCGGGTGCTACTGCGCATGCGCGGGGTCTACGGCGCATGCGCGGGCGCGGTGGCTACGGCGCATGCGCGGGCGCGGGTGCTACTACGCATGCGCGGGCGCGGGGGCTACTGCGCGGGCGCGGGCGCGGGGGCTACGGCGCATGCGCGGGCGCGGTGGCTACTGCGCATGCGCGGGCGCGGGGTGTACTGCGCATGCGCGGGCGCGGTGGCTACGGCGCATGCGCGGGCGCGGTGGCTACTGCGCATGCGCGGGCGCGGTGGCTACTGCGCATGCGCGGGCGCGCGTGCTACTGCGCATGCGCGGGGTCTACGGCGCATGCGCGGGCGCGGTGGCTACGGCGCATGCGCGGGCGCGGGGTCTACTGCGCATGCGCGGGCGCGGGGACTACTGCGCATGCGCGGGCGCGGGGGCTACTGCGCATGCGCGGGCGCGGTGGCTACTGCGCATGCGCGGGCGCGGGGTGTACTGCGCATGCGCGGGCGCGGTGGCTACTACGCATGCGCGGGCGCGGGGGCTACTGCGCATGCGCGGGCGCGGGGGCTACGGCGCATGCGCGGGCGCGGTGGCTACTGCGCATGCGCGGGCGCGGTGGCTACGGGGCATGCTCGGGCGCGATGGCTACTGCGCATGCGCGGGCGCGGTGGCTACGGCGCATGCGCGGGCGCGGTGGCTACTGCGCATGCGCGGGAGAACTGGGCCCCCCTCACCCCCCACTGCGCATGCGCGGGGCGCTGGGCCCGTCCCTGTGCTGGCACTGCTGGGGCACCTGCAGTGCTGGCAGCACCTCTGGGACAAGAGGGACACGGAGGGGCTGGAGCGAGTCCAGGCAAGGGAACGGAGCTGGCAAGGGGCTGGAGAGTTCCTGAGAGAGCTGGGAAAGGGGCACAGCCCTGCAGCAAAGGAGGCTCAGGGGGGACCTTGTGGCTCTGGACAAGTCCCTGACAGGAGGGAGCAGCCGGGGGGGTCGGGCTCTGCTCGCAGGGAACAGGGACAGGAGGAGAGGGAACGGCCTCAGGCTGGGCCAGGGGAGGCTCAGGGTGGATATTGGGGAAATTCCTCCATGGAAAGGGCGCTCAGGCCTTGGCACAGCTGCCCAGGGAGGTTTGGAGTGCCCACCCCTGGGAGTGCTCCAACACCTGTGGCTGTGGCATGGGCGGACGTGGTCAGCGCCGGCCGTGCTGGTGCTGGTTGCACTCAGTGATCTCCGAGGTCTTTTCCAACCTTGATTCCGCTCTCAAGGCAGCCCCACGGAGGAGCAGCACAAAAGGCACCCCCAGGCTGCGAGCGGAGGGTTCAGAACACGCTGCGGCAGCAGGAACGAAGCTCTGCAGGATGAAACTGAAAAGGGGAGAAATGCCGAGCTCTGTGAAAGGGAACAACTGAGAGAGCCACAAACGAGCCACCAAACTTCTCACAGGGGACACCACCAGCAGCACAGGTGTGAAGGGACTTCTTTTTGCCCCAGAAGTGTGAATCCACAGCCCAAGCCACGTGCACACACTGCAGATGTGAAGTGTATTTTTACTGCCAGCAAGCACTTGGGAATAAAAAAACCTCAGCCCCAAAGCTTGATGTCTAAACAGCAACACACAAGTTCTAAGCCAGCTGTCGAGAGAAACAAAACACAGCAAAAACAAAGCAGAAAGGGAGCAAAACCTTGTCACACTGGCTGTGTTTCCGAGCGTGACAGCTTCTGCCATGCTGGGAATGCAGCACCAAACACAAAAATCCTACTGCAACTCCTGGATCCCATAGCAGGAAGGACATGGAGATTCCCCGTGGGAATCAGGGATGCAGGACTCGGCTGTGCTGCCATCACTCCCTCAGGAATAGCCAGGTTTAGCTCCTTCTGTCTGCCCAGAGAGGGGGATTTGCCCCTGGATGCCCTGGAATGTTCCAGGCCAGGCTGCACACTGGGGCTGGGAGCAGCCCGGGACAGTGGGAGGTGTCCCTGCCCGTGGCAGCGCTGGCACTGGATGAGCTTGAAGGTCCTTCCAAGCCCAAATGGTTCTGTGAGTCTTAGAGCCCTGAGATTCTCATGACAGAGGTGGAAGTGCAAGAGCTTAAGGTCCCTTCCCAAAAAAACCCCATTGCACGACTCTGCAGCTTCTGGAGCCCTGGGTCCATGGAAATGCAGTTGCAGAGGAGCTCCGAGGAAATGGGTGTTTTGGGGAGAGCAGAGTGGCTGGAAGAGAGGAACAGGAACAGTCTCCTCGAGCAAGCCCTTGTGTCTCAGGGAGCGGGATCGGCTCGCTCCTAACGCACCGGGTGACTCCCAGAGCGGGGGATGGAAATGCAGCCCAGGTCCGAAAGAAACCTCTGCGCATCATGCGCGGGCGCGCTGCCCCTCTGCGCGGAGCCCCCACTCGGCACGCCCGCACGGGCGCGGTGGCTACTGCGCATGCGCGGGCGCGGTGGCTACTGCGCATGCGCGGGCGCGGTGGCTACGGCACATGCGCGGGCGCGGGGGCTACTGCGCATGCGCGGGCGCGGTGGCTACGGCGCATGCGCCAGCGCGGTGGCTACTGCGCATGCGCGGGCGCGCGTGCTACTGCGCATGCGCGGGGTCTACGGCGCAGGCGCGGGCGCGGTGGCTACGGCGCATGCGCGGGCGCGGGTGCTACTGCGCATGCGCGGGCGCGGGGGCTACTGCGCATGCGCGGGCGCGGGGGCTACGGCGCATGCGCGGGCGCGGTGGCTACTGCGCATGCGCGGGCGCGGGGTGTACTGCGCATGCTCGGGCGCGGGGGCTACTACGCGTGCGCGGGCGCGGGGGCTACTGCGCATGCGCGGGCGCGGGCGCTACGGCGCATGCGCGGGCGCGGTGGCTACGGCACATGCGCGGGCGCGGGGGCTACTGCGCATGCGCGGGCGCGGGGGCTACTGCGCATGCGGGGGCGCGGTGGCTACTGCGCATGCGGGGGCGCGGTGGCTACTGCGCATGCGCGGGCGTGGGGTGTACTGCGCATGCGCGGGCGCGGTGGCTACGGCGCATGCGCGGGCGCGGTGGCTACGGCGCATGCGCGGGCGCGGTGGCTACTGCGCATGCGCGGGCGCGGGTGCTACTGCGCATGCGCGGGGTCTACGGCGCATGCGCGGGCGCGGTGGCTACGGCGCATGCGCGGGCGCGGGTGCTACTACGCATGCGCGGGCGCGGGGGCTACTGCGCATGCGCGGGCGCGGTGGCTACGGCGCATGCGCGGGCGCGGTGGCTACTGCGCATGCGCGGGCGCGGGGTGTACTGCGCATGCGCGGGCGCGGTGGCTACGGCGCATGCGCGGGCGCGGTGGCTACTGCGCATGCGCGGGCGCGGTGGCTACTGCGCATGCGCGGGCGCGCGTGCTACTGCGCATGCGCGGGGTCTACGACGCATGCGCGGGCGCGGTGGCTACGGCGCATGCGCGGGCGCGGGTGCTACTGCGCATGCGCGGGCGCGGGGGCTACTGCGCATGCGCGGGCGCGGGGGCTACGGCGCATGCGCGGGCGCGGTGGCTACTGCGCATGCGCGGGCGCGGTGGCTACTGCGCATGCGCGGGCGCGGTGGCTACTACGCATGCGCGGGCGCGGGGGCTACTGCGCATGCGCGGGCGCGGGGGCTACGGCGCATGCGCGGGCGCGGTGGCTACTGCGCATGCGCGGGCGCGGTGGCTACGGGGCATGCTCGGGCGCGGTGGCTACTGCGCATGCGCGGGCGCGGTGGCTACGGCGCATGCGCGGGCGCGGTGGCTACTGCGCATGCGCGGGAGAACTGGGCCCCCCTCACCCCCCACTGCGCATGCGCGGGGCGCTGGGCCCGTCCCTGTGCTGGCACTGCTGGGGCACCTGCAGTGCTGGCAGCACCTCTGGGACAAGAGGGACACGGAGGGGCTGGAGCCAGTCCAGGCAAGGGAACGGAGCTGGCAAGGGGTTGGAGAGTTCCTGAGAGAGCTGGGAAAGGGGCACAGCCCGGAGCAAAGGAGGCTCAGGGGGGACCTTGTGGCTCTGGACAAGTCCCTGACAGGAGGGAGCAGCCGGGGGGGTCGGGCTCTGCTCGCAGGGAACAGGGACAGGAGGAGAGGGAACGGCCTCAGGCTGGGCCAGGGGAGGCTCAGGGTGGATATTGGGGAAATTCCTCCATGGAAAGGGCGCTCAGGCCTTGGCACAGCTGCCCAGGGAGGTTTGGAGTGCCCACCCCTGGGAGTGCTCCAACACCTGTGGCTGTGGCATGGGCGGACGTGGTCAGCGCCGGCCGTGCTGGTGCTGGTTGCACTCAGTGATCTCCGAGGTCTTTTCCAACCTTGATTCCGCTCTCAAGGCAGCCCCACGGAGGAGCAGCACAAAAGGCACCCCCAGGCTGCAAGCGGAGGGTTCAGAACACGCTGCGGCAGCAGGAACGAAGCTCTGCAGGATGAAACTGAAAAGGGGAGAAATGCCGAGCTCTGTGAAAGGGAACAACTGAGAGAGCCACAAACGAGCCACCAAACTTCTCACAGGGGACACCACCAGCAGCACAGGTGTGAAGGGACTTCTTTTTGCCCCAGAAGTGTGAATCCACAGCCCAAGCCACGTGCACACACTGCAGATGTGAAGTGTATTTTTACTGCCAGCAAGCACTTGGGAATAAAAAAACCTCAGCCCCAAAGCTTGATGTCTAAACAGCAACACACAAGTTCTAAGCCAGCTGTCGAGAGAAACAAAACACAGCAAAAACAAAGCAGAAAGGGAGCAAAACCTTGTCACACTGGCTGTGTTTCCGAGCGTGACAGCTTCTGCCCATGCTGGGAATGCAGCACCAAACACAAAAATCCTACTGCAACTCCTGGATCCCATAGCAGGAAGGACATGGAGATTCCCCGTGGGAATCAGGGATGCAGGACTCGGCTGTGCTGCCATCACTCCCTCAGGAATAGCCAGGTTTAGCTCCTTCTGTCTGCCCAGAGAGGGGGATTTGCCCCTGGATGCCCTGGAATGTTCCAGGCCAGGCTGCACACTGGGGCTGGGAGCAGCCCGGGACAGTGGGAGGTGTCCCTGCCCGTGGCAGCGCTGGCACTGGATGAGCTTGAAGGTCCTTCCAAGCCCAAATGGTTCTGTGAGTCTTAGAGCCCTGAGATTCTCATGACAGAGGTGGAAGTGCAAGAGCTTAAGGTCCCTTCCCAAAAAAACCCCATTGCACGACTCTGCAGCTTCTGGAGCCCTGGGTCCATGGAAATGCAGTTGCAGAGGAGCTCCGAGGAAATGGGTGTTTTGGGGAGAGCAGAGTGGCTGGAAGAGAGGAACAGGAACAGTCTCCTCGAGCAAGCCCTTGTGTCTCAGGGAGCGGGATCGGCTCGCTCCTAACGCACCGGGTGACTCCCAGAGCGGGGGATGGAAATGCAGCCCAGGTCCGAAAGAAACCTCTGCGCATCATGCGCGGGCGCGCTGCCCCTCTGCGCGGAGCCCCCACTCGGCACGCCCGCACGGGCGCGGTGGCTACCGCGCATGCGCGGGCGCGGTGGCTACTGCGCATGCGCGGGCGCGGTGGCTACGGCACATGCGCGGGCGCGGGGGCTACTGCGCATGCGCGGGCGCGGGGGCTACTGCGCATGCGGGGGCGCGGTGGCTACTGCGCATGCGGGGGCGCGGTGGCTACTGCGCATGCGCGGGCGTGGGGTGTACTGCGCATGCGCGGGCGCGGTGGCTACGGCGCATGCGCGGGCGCGGTGGCTACGGCGCATGCGCGGGCGCGGTGGCTACTGCGCATGCGCGGGCGCGGGTGCTACTGCGCATGCGCGGGGTCTACGGCGCATGCGCGGGCGCGGTGGCTACGGCGCATGCGCGGGCGCGGGTGCTACTACGCATGCGCGGGCGCGGGGGCTACTGCGCATGCGCGGGCGCGGGGGCTACGGCGCATGCGCGGGCGCGGTGGCTACTGCGCATGCGCGGGCGCGGGGTGTACTGCGCATGCGCGGGCGCGGTGGCTACGGCGCATGCGCGGGCGCGGTGGCTACTGCGCATGCGCCAGCGCGGTGGCTACTGCGCATGCGCGGGCGCGCGTGCTACTGCGCATGCGCGGGGTCTACGGCGCATGCGCGGGCGCGGTGGCTACGGCGCATGCGCGGGCGCGGGTGCTACTGCGCATGCGCGGGCGCGGGGGCTACTGCGCATGCGCGGGCGCGGGGTCTACGGCGCATGCGCGGGCGCGGTGGCTACTGCGCATGCGCGGGCGCGGGGTGTACTGCGCATGCTCGGGCGCGGTGGCTACTACGCATGCGCGGGCGCGGGGGCTACTGCGCATGCGCGGGCGCGGTGGCTACTGCGCATGCGCGGACGCGCTGGCCCTACCCCCACACCACTGCGCATGCGCGGGAGAACTGGGCCCCCCTCACCCCCCACTGCGCATGCGCGGGGCGCTGGGCCCGTCCCTGTGCTGGCACTGCTGGGGCACCTGCAGTGCTGGCAGCACCTCTGGGACAAGAGGGACACGGAGGGGCTGGAGCGAGTCCAGGCAAGGGAACGGAGCTGGCAAGGGGCTGGAGAGTTCCTGAGAGAGCTGGGAAAGGGGCACAGCCCGGAGCAAAGGAGGCTCAGGGGGGACCTTGTGGCTCTGGACAAGTCCCTGACAGGAGGGAGCAGCCGGGGGGGTCGGGCTCTGCTCGCAGGGAACAGGGACAGGAGGAGAGGGAACGGCCTCAGGCTGGGCCAGGGGAGGCTCAGGGTGGATATTGGGGAAATTCCTCCATGGAAAGGGCGCTCAGGCCTTGGCACAGCTGCCCAGGGAGGTTTGGAGTGCCCACCCCTGGGAGTGCTCCAACACCTGTGGCTGTGGCATGGGCGGACGTGGTCAGCGCCGGCCGTGCTGGTGCTGGTTGCACTCAGTGATCTCCGAGGTCTTTTCCAACCTTGATTCCGCTCTCAAGGCAGCCCCACGGAGGAGCAGCACAAAAGGCACCCCCAGGCTGCGAGCGGAGGGTTCAGAACACGCTGCGGCAGCAGGAACGAAGCTCTGCAGGATGAAACTGAAAAGGGGAGAAATGCCGAGCTCTGTGAAAGGGAACAACTGAGAGAGCCACAAACGAGCCACCAAACTTCTCACAGGGGACACCACCAGCAGCACAGGTGTGAAGGGACTTCTTTTTGCCCCAGAAGTGTGAATCCACAGCCCAAGCCACGTGCACACACTGCAGATGTGAAGTGTATTTTTACTGCCAGCAAGCACTTGGGAATAAAAAAACCTCAGCCCCAAAGCTTGATGTCTAAACAGCAACACACAAGTTCTAAGCCAGCTGTCGAGAGAAACAAAACACAGCAAAAACAAAGCAGAAAGGGAGCAAAACCTTGTCACACTGGCTGTGTTTCCGAGCGTGACAGCTTCTGCCCATGCTGGGAATGCAGCACCAAACACAAAAATCCTACTGCAACTCCTGGATCCCATAGCAGGAAGGACATGGAGATTCCCCGTGGGAATCAGGGATGCAGGACTCGGCTGTGCTGCCATCACTCCCTCAGGAATAGCCAGGTTTAGCTCCTTCTGTCTGCCCAGAGAGGGGGATTTGCCCCTGGATGCCCTGGAATGTTCCAGGCCAGGCTGCACACTGGGGCTGGGAGCAGCCCGGGACAGTGGGAGGTGTCCCTGCCCGTGGCAGCGCTGGCACTGGATGAGCTTGAAGGTCCTTCCAAGCCCAAATGGTTCTGTGAGTCTTAGAGCCCTGAGATTCTCATGACAGAGGTGGAAGTGCAAGAGCTTAAGGTCCCTTCCCAAAAAAACCCCATTGCACGACTCTGCAGCTTCTGGAGCCCTGGGTCCATGGAAATGCAGTTGCAGAGGAGCTCCGAGGAAATGGGTGTTTTGGGGAGAGCAGAGTGGCTGGAAGAGAGGAACAGGAACAGTCTCCTCGAGCAAGCCCTTGTGTCTCAGGGAGCGGGATCGGCTCGCTCCTAACGCACCGGGTGACTCCCAGAGCGGGGGATGGAAATGCAGCCCAGGTCCGAAAGAAACCTCTGCGCATCATGCGCGGGCGCGCTGCCCCTCTGCGCGGAGCCCCCACTCGGCACGCCCGCACGGGCGCGGTGGCTAATGCGCATGCGCGGGCGCGGTGGCTACTGCGCATGCGCGGGCGCGGTGGCTACGGCACATGCGCGGGCGCGGGGGCTACTGCGCATGCGCGGGCGCGGGGGCTACTGCGCATGCGGGGGCGCGGTGGCTACTGCGCATGCGGGGGCGCGGTGGCTACTGCGCATGCGCGGGCGTGGGGTGTACTGCGCATGCGCGGGCGCGGGGTCTACGGCGCATGCGCGGGCGCGGTGGCTACGGCGCATGCGCGGGCGCGGTGGCTACTGCGCATGCGCGGGCGCGGGTGCTACTGCGCATGCGCGGGGTCTACGGCGCATGCGCGGGCGCGGTGGCTACGGCGCATGCGCGGGCGCGGGTGCTACTACGCATGCGCGGGCGCGGGGGCTACTGCGCATGCGCGGGCGCGGGTGCTACGGCGCATGCGCGGGCGCGGGGGCTACTGCGCATGCGGGGGCGCGGTGGCTACTGCGCATGCGGGGGCGCGGTGGCTACTGCGCATGCGCGGGCGTGGGGTGTACTGCGCATGCGCGGGCGCGGGGTCTACGGCGCATGCGCGGGCGCGGTGGCTACGGCGCATGCGCGGGCGCGGTGGCTACTGCGCATGCGCGGGCGCGGGTGCTACTGCGCATGCGCGGGGTCTACGGCGCATGCGCGGGCGCGGTGGCTACGGCGCATGCGCGGGCGCGGGTGCTACTACGCATGCGCGGGCGCGGGGTGTACTGCGCATGCGCGGGCGCGGGGGCTACTGCGCATGCGGGGGCGCGGTGGCTACTGCGCATGCGGGGGCGCGGTGGCTACTGCGCATGCGCGGGCGTGGGGTGTACTGCGCATGCGCGGGCGCGGTGGCTACGGCGCATGCGCGGGCGCGGTGGCTACGGCGCATGCGCGGGCGCGGGGGCTACGGCGCATGCGCGGGCGCGGTGGCTACTGCGCATGCGCCAGCGCGGGGTGTACTGCGCATGCTCGGGCGCGGTGGCTACTACGCATGCGCGGGCGCGGGGGCTACTGCGCATGCGCGGGCGCGGGCGCTACGGCGCATGCGCGGGCGCGGTGGCTACGGCACATGCGCGGGCGCGGGTGCTACTACGCATGCGCGGGCGCGGGGTGTACTGCGCATGCGCGGGCGCGGGGGCTACTGCGCATGCGGGGGCGCGGTGGCTACTGCGCATGCGGGGGCGCGGTGGCTACTGCGCATGCGCGGGCGTGGGGTGTACTGCGCATGCGCGGGCGCGGTGGCTACGGCGCATGCGCGGGCGCGGTGGCTACGGCGCATGCGCGGGCGCGGGGGCTACGGCGCATGCGCGGGCGCGGTGGCTACTGCGCATGCGCCAGCGCGGGGTGTACTGCGCATGCTCGGGCGCGGTGGCTACTACGCATGCGCGGGCGCGGGGGCTACTGCGCATGCGCGGGCGCGGGCGCTACGGCGCATGCGCGGGCGCGGTGGCTACGGCACATGCGCGGGCGCGGTGGCTACTGCGCATGCGCGGGCGCGGGGGCTACTGCGCATGCGGGGGCGCGGTGGCTACTGCGCATGCGGGGGCGCGGTGGCTACTGCGCATGCGCGGGCGTGGGGTGTACTGCGCATGCGCGGGCGCGGTGGCTACTGCGCATGCGCGGGCGCGGTGGCTACGGCGCATGCGCGGGCGCGGTGGCTACTGCGCATGCGCGGGCGCGGGTGCTACTGCGCATGCGCGGGGTCTACGGCGCATGCGCGGGCGCGGTGGCTACGGCGCATGCGCGGGCGCGGGTGCTACTACGCATGCGTGGGCGCGGGGGCTACTGCGCGGGCGCGGGCGCGGGGGCTACGGCGCATGCGCGGGGTCTACGGCGCATGCGCGGGCGCGGTGGCTACGGCGCATGCGCGGGCGCGGGTGCTACTGCGCATGCGCGGGCGCGGGGACTACTGCGCATGCGCGGGCGCGGGGGCTACGGCGCATGCGCGGGCGCGGTGGCTACTGCGCATGCGCGGGCGCGGGGTGTACTGCGCATGCGCGGGCGCGGTGGCTACTACGCATGCGCGGGCGCGGGGGCTACTGCGCATGCGCGGGCGCGGGGGCTACGGCGCATGCGCGGGCGCGGTGGCTACTGCGCATGCGCGGGCGCGGTGGCTACGGGGCATGCTCGGGCGCGATGGCTACTGCGCATGCGCGGGCGCGGTGGCTACGGCGCATGCGCGGGCGCGGTGGCTACTGCGCATGCGCGGGAGAACTGGGCCCCCCTCACCCCCCACTGCGCATGCGCGGGGCGCTGGGCCCGTCCCTGTGCTGGCACTGCTGGGGCACCTGCAGTGCTGGCAGCACCTCTGGGACAAGAGGGACACGGAGGGGCTGGAGCGAGTCCAGGCAAGGGAACGGAGCTGGCAAGGGGCTGGAGAGTTCCTGAGAGAGCTGGGAAAGGGGCACAGCCCTGCAGCAAAGGAGGCTCAGGGGGGACCTTGTGGCTCTGGACAAGTCCCTGACAGGAGGGAGCAGCCGGGGGGGTCGGGCTCTGCTCGCAGGGAACAGGGACAGGAGGAGAGGGAACGGCCTCAGGCTGGGCCAGGGGAGGCTCAGGGTGGATATTGGGGAAATTCCTCCATGGAAAGGGCGCTCAGGCCTTGGCACAGCTGCCCAGGGAGGTTTGGAGTGCCCACCCCTGGGAGTGCTCCAACACCTGTGGCTGTGGCATGGGCGGACGTGGTCAGCGCCGGCCGTGCTGGTGCTGGTTGCACTCAGTGATCTCCGAGGTCTTTTCCAACCTTGATTCCGCTCTCAAGGCAGCCCCACGGAGGAGCAGCACAAAAGGCACCCCCAGGCTGCGAGCGGAGGGTTCAGAACACGCTGCGGCAGCAGGAACGAAGCTCTGCAGGATGAAACTGAAAAGGGGAGAAATGCCGAGCTCTGTGAAAGGGAACAACTGAGAGAGCCACAAACGAGCCACCAAACTTCTCACAGGGGACACCACCAGCAGCACAGGTGTGAAGGGACTTCTTTTTGCCCCAGAAGTGTGAATCCACAGCCCAAGCCACGTGCACACACTGCAGATGTGAAGTGTATTTTTACTGCCAGCAAGCACTTGGGAATAAAAAAACCTCAGCCCCAAAGCTTGATGTCTAAACAGCAACACACAAGTTCTAAGCCAGCTGTCGAGAGAAACAAAACACAGCAAAAACAAAGCAGAAAGGGAGCAAAACCTTGTCACACTGGCTGTGTTTCCGAGCGTGACAGCTTCTGCCATGCTGGGAATGCAGCACCAAACACAAAAATCCTACTGCAACTCCTGGATCCCATAGCAGGAAGGACATGGAGATTCCCCGTGGGAATCAGGGATGCAGGACTCGGCTGTGCTGCCATCACTCCCTCAGGAATAGCCAGGTTTAGCTCCTTCTGTCTGCCCAGAGAGGGGGATTTGCCCCTGGATGCCCTGGAATGTTCCAGGCCAGGCTGCACACTGGGGCTGGGAGCAGCCCGGGACAGTGGGAGGTGTCCCTGCCCGTGGCAGCGCTGGCACTGGATGAGCTTGAAGGTCCTTCCAAGCCCAAATGGTTCTGTGAGTCTTAGAGCCCTGAGATTCTCATGACAGAGGTGGAAGTGCAAGAGCTTAAGGTCCCTTCCCAAAAAAACCCCATTGCACGACTCTGCAGCTTCTGGAGCCCTGGGTCCATGGAAATGCAGTTGCAGAGGAGCTCCGAGGAAATGGGTGTTTTGGGGAGAGCAGAGTGGCTGGAAGAGAGGAACAGGAACAGTCTCCTCGAGCAAGCCCTTGTGTCTCAGGGAGCGGGATCGGCTCGCTCCTAACGCACCGGGTGACTCCCAGAGCGGGGGATGGAAATGCAGCCCAGGTCCGAAAGAAACCTCTGCGCATCATGCGCGGGCGCGCTGCCCCTCTGCGCGGAGCCCCCACTCGGCACGCCCGCACGGGCGCGGTGGCTACTGCGCATGCGCGGGCGCGGTGGCTACTGCGCATGCGCGGGCGCGGTGGCTACGGCACATGCGCGGGCGCGGGGGCTACTGCGCATGCGCGGGCGCGGTGGCTACGGCGCATGCGCCAGCGCGGTGGCTACTGCGCATGCGCGGGCGCGCGTGCTACTGCGCATGCGCGGGGTCTACGGCGCATGCGCGGGCGCGGTGGCTACGGCGCATGCGCGGGCGCGGGTGCTACTGCGCATGCGCGGGCGCGGGGGCTACTGCGCATGCGCGGGCGCGGGGGCTACGGCGCATGCGCGGGCGCGGTGGCTACTGCGCATGCGCGGGCGCGGGGTGTACTGCGCATGCTCGGGCGCGGGGGCTACTACGCGTGCGCGGGCGCGGGGGCTACTGCGCATGCGCGGGCGCGGGCGCTACGGCGCATGCGCGGGCGCGGTGGCTACGGCACATGCGCGGGCGCGGGGGCTACTGCGCATGCGCGGGCGCGGGGGCTACTGCGCATGCGGGGGCGCGGTGGCTACTGCGCATGCGGGGGCGCGGTGGCTACTGCGCATGCGCGGGCGTGGGGTGTACTGCGCATGCGCGGGCGCGGTGGCTACGGCGCATGCGCGGGCGCGGTGGCTACGGCGCATGCGCGGGCGCGGGTGCTACTGCGCATGCGCGGGCGCGGGTGCTACTGCGCATGCGCGGGGTCTACGGCGCATGCGCGGGCGCGGTGGCTACGGCGCATGCGCGGGCGCGGGTGCTACTACGCATGCGCGGGCGCGGGGGCTACTGCGCATGCGCGGGCGCGGGGGCTACGGCGCATGCGCGGGCGCGGTGGCTACTGCGCATGCGCGGGCGCGGGGTGTACTGCGCATGCGCGGGCGCGGTGGCTACGGCGCATGCGCGGGCGCGGTGGCTACTGCGCATGCGCGGGCGCGGTGGCTACTGCGCATGCGCGGGCGCGCGTGCTACTGCGCATGCGCGGGGTCTACGACGCATGCGCGGGCGCGGTGGCTACGGCGCATGCGCGGGCGCGGGTGCTACTGCGCATGCGCGGGCGCGGGGGCTACTGCGCATGCGCGGGCGCGGGGGCTACGGCGCATGCGCGGGCGCGGTGGCTACTGCGCATGCGCGGGCGCGGTGGCTACTGCGCATGCGCGGGCGCGGTGGCTACTACGCATGCGCGGGCGCGGGGGCTACTGCGCATGCGCGGGCGCGGGGGCTACGGCGCATGCGCGGGCGCGGTGGCTACTGCGCATGCGCGGGCGCGGTGGCTACGGGGCATGCTCGGGCGCGGTGGCTACTGCGCATGCGCGGGCGCGGTGGCTACGGCGCATGCGCGGGCGCGGTGGCTACTGCGCATGCGCGGGAGAACTGGGCCCCCCTCACCCCCCACTGCGCATGCGCGGGGCGCTGGGCCCGTCCCTGTGCTGGCACTGCTGGGGCACCTGCAGTGCTGGCAGCACCTCTGGGACAAGAGGGACACGGAGGGGCTGGAGCCAGTCCAGGCAAGGGAACGGAGCTGGCAAGGGGTTGGAGAGTTCCTGAGAGAGCTGGGAAAGGGGCACAGCCCGGAGCAAAGGAGGCTCAGGGGGGACCTTGTGGCTCTGGACAAGTCCCTGACAGGAGGGAGCAGCCGGGGGGGTCGGGCTCTGCTCGCAGGGAACAGGGACAGGAGGAGAGGGAACGGCCTCAGGCTGGGCCAGGGGAGGCTCAGGGTGGATATTGGGGAAATTCCTCCATGGAAAGGGCGCTCAGGCCTTGGCACAGCTGCCCAGGGAGGTTTGGAGTGCCCACCCCTGGGAGTGCTCCAACACCTGTGGCTGTGGCATGGGCGGACGTGGTCAGCGCCGGCCGTGCTGGTGCTGGTTGCACTCAGTGATCTCCGAGGTCTTTTCCAACCTTGATTCCGCTCTCAAGGCAGCCCCACGGAGGAGCAGCACAAAAGGCACCCCCAGGCTGCAAGCGGAGGGTTCAGAACACGCTGCGGCAGCAGGAACGAAGCTCTGCAGGATGAAACTGAAAAGGGGAGAAATGCCGAGCTCTGTGAAAGGGAACAACTGAGAGAGCCACAAACGAGCCACCAAACTTCTCACAGGGGACACCACCAGCAGCACAGGTGTGAAGGGACTTCTTTTTGCCCCAGAAGTGTGAATCCACAGCCCAAGCCACGTGCACACACTGCAGATGTGAAGTGTATTTTTACTGCCAGCAAGCACTTGGGAATAAAAAAACCTCAGCCCCAAAGCTTGATGTCTAAACAGCAACACACAAGTTCTAAGCCAGCTGTCGAGAGAAACAAAACACAGCAAAAACAAAGCAGAAAGGGAGCAAAACCTTGTCACACTGGCTGTGTTTCCGAGCGTGACAGCTTCTGCCCATGCTGGGAATGCAGCACCAAACACAAAAATCCTACTGCAACTCCTGGATCCCATAGCAGGAAGGACATGGAGATTCCCCGTGGGAATCAGGGATGCAGGACTCGGCTGTGCTGCCATCACTCCCTCAGGAATAGCCAGGTTTAGCTCCTTCTGTCTGCCCAGAGAGGGGGATTTGCCCCTGGATGCCCTGGAATGTTCCAGGCCAGGCTGCACACTGGGGCTGGGAGCAGCCCGGGACAGTGGGAGGTGTCCCTGCCCGTGGCAGCGCTGGCACTGGATGAGCTTGAAGGTCCTTCCAAGCCCAAATGGTTCTGTGAGTCTTAGAGCCCTGAGATTCTCATGACAGAGGTGGAAGTGCAAGAGCTTAAGGTCCCTTCCCAAAAAAACCCCATTGCACGACTCTGCAGCTTCTGGAGCCCTGGGTCCATGGAAATGCAGTTGCAGAGGAGCTCCGAGGAAATGGGTGTTTTGGGGAGAGCAGAGTGGCTGGAAGAGAGGAACAGGAACAGTCTCCTCGAGCAAGCCCTTGTGTCTCAGGGAGCGGGATCGGCTCGCTCCTAACGCACCGGGTGACTCCCAGAGCGGGGGATGGAAATGCAGCCCAGGTCCGAAAGAAACCTCTGCGCATCATGCGCGGGCGCGCTGCCCCTCTGCGCGGAGCCCCCACTCGGCACGCCCGCACGGGCGCGGTGGCTACCGCGCATGCGCGGGCGCGGTGGCTACTGCGCATGCGCGGGCGCGGTGGCTACGGCACATGCGCGGGCGCGGGGGCTACTGCGCATGCGCGGGCGCGGGGGCTACTGCGCATGCGGGGGCGCGGTGGCTACTGCGCATGCGGGGGCGCGGTGGCTACTGCGCATGCGCGGGCGTGGGGTGTACTGCGCATGCGCGGGCGCGGTGGCTACGGCGCATGCGCGGGCGCGGTGGCTACGGCGCATGCGCGGGCGCGGTGGCTACTGCGCATGCGCGGGCGCGGGTGCTACTGCGCATGCGCGGGGTCTACGGCGCATGCGCGGGCGCGGTGGCTACGGCGCATGCGCGGGCGCGGGTGCTACTACGCATGCGCGGGCGCGGGGGCTACTGCGCATGCGCGGGCGCGGGGGCTACGGCGCATGCGCGGGCGCGGTGGCTACTGCGCATGCGCGGGCGCGGGGTGTACTGCGCATGCGCGGGCGCGGTGGCTACGGCGCATGCGCGGGCGCGGTGGCTACTGCGCATGCGCCAGCGCGGTGGCTACTGCGCATGCGCGGGCGCGCGTGCTACTGCGCATGCGCGGGGTCTACGGCGCATGCGCGGGCGCGGTGGCTACGGCGCATGCGCGGGCGCGGGTGCTACTGCGCATGCGCGGGCGCGGGGGCTACTGCGCATGCGCGGGCGCGGGGTCTACGGCGCATGCGCGGGCGCGGTGGCTACTGCGCATGCGCGGGCGCGGGGTGTACTGCGCATGCTCGGGCGCGGTGGCTACTACGCATGCGCGGGCGCGGGGGCTACTGCGCATGCGCGGGCGCGGTGGCTACTGCGCATGCGCGGACGCGCTGGCCCTACCCCCACACCACTGCGCATGCGCGGGAGAACTGGGCCCCCCTCACCCCCCACTGCGCATGCGCGGGGCGCTGGGCCCGTCCCTGTGCTGGCACTGCTGGGGCACCTGCAGTGCTGGCAGCACCTCTGGGACAAGAGGGACACGGAGGGGCTGGAGCGAGTCCAGGCAAGGGAACGGAGCTGGCAAGGGGCTGGAGAGTTCCTGAGAGAGCTGGGAAAGGGGCACAGCCCGGAGCAAAGGAGGCTCAGGGGGGACCTTGTGGCTCTGGACAAGTCCCTGACAGGAGGGAGCAGCCGGGGGGGTCGGGCTCTGCTCGCAGGGAACAGGGACAGGAGGAGAGGGAACGGCCTCAGGCTGGGCCAGGGGAGGCTCAGGGTGGATATTGGGGAAATTCCTCCATGGAAAGGGCGCTCAGGCCTTGGCACAGCTGCCCAGGGAGGTTTGGAGTGCCCACCCCTGGGAGTGCTCCAACACCTGTGGCTGTGGCATGGGCGGACGTGGTCAGCGCCGGCCGTGCTGGTGCTGGTTGCACTCAGTGATCTCCGAGGTCTTTTCCAACCTTGATTCCGCTCTCAAGGCAGCCCCACGGAGGAGCAGCACAAAAGGCACCCCCAGGCTGCGAGCGGAGGGTTCAGAACACGCTGCGGCAGCAGGAACGAAGCTCTGCAGGATGAAACTGAAAAGGGGAGAAATGCCGAGCTCTGTGAAAGGGAACAACTGAGAGAGCCACAAACGAGCCACCAAACTTCTCACAGGGGACACCACCAGCAGCACAGGTGTGAAGGGACTTCTTTTTGCCCCAGAAGTGTGAATCCACAGCCCAAGCCACGTGCACACACTGCAGATGTGAAGTGTATTTTTACTGCCAGCAAGCACTTGGGAATAAAAAAACCTCAGCCCCAAAGCTTGATGTCTAAACAGCAACACACAAGTTCTAAGCCAGCTGTCGAGAGAAACAAAACACAGCAAAAACAAAGCAGAAAGGGAGCAAAACCTTGTCACACTGGCTGTGTTTCCGAGCGTGACAGCTTCTGCCCATGCTGGGAATGCAGCACCAAACACAAAAATCCTACTGCAACTCCTGGATCCCATAGCAGGAAGGACATGGAGATTCCCCGTGGGAATCAGGGATGCAGGACTCGGCTGTGCTGCCATCACTCCCTCAGGAATAGCCAGGTTTAGCTCCTTCTGTCTGCCCAGAGAGGGGGATTTGCCCCTGGATGCCCTGGAATGTTCCAGGCCAGGCTGCACACTGGGGCTGGGAGCAGCCCGGGACAGTGGGAGGTGTCCCTGCCCGTGGCAGCGCTGGCACTGGATGAGCTTGAAGGTCCTTCCAAGCCCAAATGGTTCTGTGAGTCTTAGAGCCCTGAGATTCTCATGACAGAGGTGGAAGTGCAAGAGCTTAAGGTCCCTTCCCAAAAAAACCCCATTGCACGACTCTGCAGCTTCTGGAGCCCTGGGTCCATGGAAATGCAGTTGCAGAGGAGCTCCGAGGAAATGGGTGTTTTGGGGAGAGCAGAGTGGCTGGAAGAGAGGAACAGGAACAGTCTCCTCGAGCAAGCCCTTGTGTCTCAGGGAGCGGGATCGGCTCGCTCCTAACGCACCGGGTGACTCCCAGAGCGGGGGATGGAAATGCAGCCCAGGTCCGAAAGAAACCTCTGCGCATCATGCGCGGGCGCGCTGCCCCTCTGCGCGGAGCCCCCACTCGGCACGCCCGCACGGGCGCGGTGGCTACTGCGCATGCGCGGGCGCGGTGGCTACTGCGCATGCGCGGGCGCGGTGGCTACGGCACATGCGCGGGCGCGGGGGCTACTGCGCATGCGCGGGCGCGGGGGCTACTGCGCATGCGGGGGCGCGGTGGCTACTGCGCATGCGGGGGCGCGGTGGCTACTGCGCATGCGCGGGCGTGGGGTGTACTGCGCATGCGCGGGCGCGGGGTCTACGGCGCATGCGCGGGCGCGGTGGCTACGGCGCATGCGCGGGCGCGGTGGCTACTGCGCATGCGCGGGCGCGGGTGCTACTGCGCATGCGCGGGGTCTACGGCGCATGCGCGGGCGCGGTGGCTACGGCGCATGCGCGGGCGCGGGTGCTACTACGCATGCGCGGGCGCGGGGGCTACTGCGCATGCGCGGGCGCGGGTGCTACGGCGCATGCGCGGGCGCGGGGGCTACTGCGCATGCGGGGGCGCGGTGGCTACTGCGCATGCGGGGGCGCGGTGGCTACTGCGCATGCGCGGGCGTGGGGTGTACTGCGCATGCGCGGGCGCGGGGTCTACGGCGCATGCGCGGGCGCGGTGGCTACGGCGCATGCGCGGGCGCGGTGGCTACTGCGCATGCGCGGGCGCGGGTGCTACTGCGCATGCGCGGGGTCTACGGCGCATGCGCGGGCGCGGTGGCTACGGCGCATGCGCGGGCGCGGGTGCTACTACGCATGCGCGGGCGCGGGGGCTACTGCGCATGCGCGGGCGCGGGGGCTACGGCGCATGCGCGGGCGCGGTGGCTACTGCGAATGCGCGGGCGCGGGTGCTACTACGCATGCGCGGACGCGCTGGCCCTACCCCCACACCACTGCGCATGCGCGGGAGAACTGGGCCCCCCTCACCCCCCACTGCGCATGCGCGGGGCGCTGGGCCCGTCCCTGTGCTGGCACTGCTGGGGCACCTGCAGTGCTGGCAGCACCTCTGGGACAAGAGGGACACGGAGGGGCTGGAGCCAGTCCAGGCAAGGGAACGGAGCTGGCAAGGGGTTGGAGAGTTCCTGAGAGAGCTGGGAAAGGGGCACAGCCCGGAGCAAAGGAGGCTCAGGGGGGACCTTGTGGCTCTGGACAAGTCCCTGACAGGAGGGAGCAGCCGGGGGGGTCGGGCTCTGCTCGCAGGGAACAGGGACAGGAGGAGAGGGAACGGCCTCAGGCTGGGCCAGGGGAGGCTCAGGGTGGATATTGGGGAAATTCCTCCATGGAAAGGGCGCTCAGGCCTTGGCACAGCTGCCCAGGGAGGTTTGGAGTGCCCACCCCTGGGAGTGCTCCAACACCTGTGGCTGTGGCATGGGCGGACGTGGTCAGCGCCGGCCGTGCTGGTGCTGGTTGCACTCAGTGATCTCCGAGGTCTTTTCCAACCTTGATTCCGCTCTCAAGGCAGCCCCACGGAGGAGCAGCACAAAAGGCACCCCCAGGCTGCGAGCGGAGGGTTCAGAACACGCTGCGGCAGCAGGAACGAAGCTCTGCAGGATGAAACTGAAAAGGGGAGAAATGCCGAGCTCTGTGAAAGGGAACAACTGAGAGAGCCACAAACGAGCCACCAAACTTCTCACAGGGGACACCACCAGCAGCACAGGTGTGAAGGGACTTCTTTTTGCCCCAGAAGTGTGAATCCACAGCCCAAGCCACGTGCACACACTGCAGATGTGAAGTGTATTTTTACTGCCAGCAAGCACTTGGGAATAAAAAAACCTCAGCCCCAAAGCTTGATGTCTAAACAGCAACACACAAGTTCTAAGCCAGCTGTCGAGAGAAACAAAACACAGCAAAAACAAAGCAGAAAGGGAGCAAAACCTTGTCACACTGGCTGTGTTTCCGAGCGTGACAGCTTCTGCCATGCTGGGAATGCAGCACCAAACACAAAAATCCTACTGCAACTCCTGGATCCCATAGCAGGAAGGACATGGAGATTCCCCGTGGGAATCAGGGATGCAGGACTCGGCTGTGCTGCCATCACTCCCTCAGGAATAGCCAGGTTTAGCTCCTTCTGTCTGCCCAGAGAGGGGGATTTGCCCCTGGATGCCCTGGAATGTTCCAGGCCAGGCTGCACACTGGGGCTGGGAGCAGCCCGGGACAGTGGGAGGTGTCCCTGCCCGTGGCAGCGCTGGCACTGGATGAGCTTGAAGGTCCTTCCAAGCCCAAATGGTTCTGTGAGTCTTAGAGCCCTGAGATTCTCATGACAGAGGTGGAAGTGCAAGAGCTTAAGGTCCCTTCCCAAAAAAACCCCATTGCACGACTCTGCAGCTTCTGGAGCCCTGGGTCCATGGAAATGCAGTTGCAGAGGAGCTCCGAGGAAATGGGTGTTTTGGGGAGAGCAGAGTGGCTGGAAGAGAGGAACAGGAACAGTCTCCTCGAGCAAGCCCTTGTGTCTCAGGGAGCGGGATCGGCTCGCTCCTAACGCACCGGGTGACTCCCAGAGCGGGGGATGGAAATGCAGCCCAGGTCCGAAAGAAACCTCTGCGCATCATGCGCGGGCGCGCTGCCCCTCTGCGCGGAGCCCCCACTCGGCACGCCCGCACGGGCGCGGTGGCTACTGCGCATGCGCGGGCGCGGTGGCTACGGCACATGCGCGGGCGCGGGGGCTACTGCGCATGCGCGGGCGCGGGGGCTACTGCGCATGCGGGGGCGCGGTGGCTACTGCGCATGCGGGGGCGCGGTGGCTACTGCGCATGCGCGGGCGTGGGGTGTACTGCGCATGCGCGGGCGCGGTGGCTACGGCGCATGCGCGGGCGCGGTGGCTACGGCGCATGCGCGGGCGCGGTGGCTACTGCGCATGCGCGGGCGCGGTGGCTACTGCGCATGCGCGGGGTCTACGGCGCATGCGCGGGCGCGGTGGCTACGGCGCATGCGCGGGCGCGGGTGCTACCACGCATGCGCGGGCGCGGGGGCTACTGCGCATGCGCGGGCGCGGTGGCTACGGCGCATGCGCGGGCGCGGTGGCTACTGCGCATGCGCGGGCGCGGGGTGTACTGCGCATGCGCGGGCGCGGGGGCTACTGCGCATGCGGGGGCGCGGTGGCTACTGCGCATGCGGGGGCGCGGTGGCTACTGCGCATGCGCGGGCGTGGGGTGTACTGCGCATGCGCGGGCGCGGTGGCTACGGCGCATGCGCGGGCGCGGTGGCTACGGCGCATGCGCGGGCGCGGGGGCTACGGCGCATGCGCGGGCGCGGTGGCTACTGCGCATGCGCCAGCGCGGGGTGTACTGCGCATGCTCGGGCGCGGTGGCTACTACGCATGCGCGGGCGCGGGGGCTACTGCGCATGCGCGGGCGCGGGCGCTACGGCGCATGCGCGGGCGCGGTGGCTACGGCACATGCGCGGGCGCGGTGGCTACTGCGCATGCGCGGGCGCGGGGGCTACTGCGCATGCGGGGGCGCGGTGGCTACTGCGCATGCGGGGGCGCGGTGGCTACTGCGCATGCGCGGGCGTGGGGTGTACTGCGCATGCGCGGGCGCGGTGGCTACTGCGCATGCGCGGGCGCGGTGGCTACGGCGCATGCGCGGGCGCGGTGGCTACTGCGCATGCGCGGGCGCGGGTGCTACTGCGCATGCGCGGGGTCTACGGCGCATGCGCGGGCGCGGTGGCTACGGCGCATGCGCGGGCGCGGGTGCTACTACGCATGCGTGGGCGCGGGGGCTACTGCGCGGGCGCGGGCGCGGGGGCTACGGCGCATGCGCGGGGTCTACGGCGCATGCGCGGGCGCGGTGGCTACGGCGCATGCGCGGGCGCGGGTGCTACTGCGCATGCGCGGGCGCGGGGACTACTGCGCATGCGCGGGCGCGGGGGCTACGGCGCATGCGCGGGCGCGGTGGCTACTGCGCATGCGCGGGCGCGGGGTGTACTGCGCATGCGCGGGCGCGGTGGCTACTACGCATGCGCGGGCGCGGGGGCTACTGCGCATGCGCGGGCGCGGGGGCTACGGCGCATGCGCGGGCGCGGTGGCTACTGCGCATGCGCGGGCGCGGTGGCTACGGGGCATGCTCGGGCGCGATGGCTACTGCGCATGCGCGGGCGCGGTGGCTACGGCGCATGCGCGGGCGCGGTGGCTACTGCGCATGCGCGGGAGAACTGGGCCCCCCTCACCCCCCACTGCGCATGCGCGGGGCGCTGGGCCCGTCCCTGTGCTGGCACTGCTGGGGCACCTGCAGTGCTGGCAGCACCTCTGGGACAAGAGGGACACGGAGGGGCTGGAGCGAGTCCAGGCAAGGGAACGGAGCTGGCAAGGGGCTGGAGAGTTCCTGAGAGAGCTGGGAAAGGGGCACAGCCCTGCAGCAAAGGAGGCTCAGGGGGGACCTTGTGGCTCTGGACAAGTCCCTGACAGGAGGGAGCAGCCGGGGGGGTCGGGCTCTGCTCGCAGGGAACAGGGACAGGAGGAGAGGGAACGGCCTCAGGCTGGGCCAGGGGAGGCTCAGGGTGGATATTGGGGAAATTCCTCCATGGAAAGGGCGCTCAGGCCTTGGCACAGCTGCCCAGGGAGGTTTGGAGTGCCCACCCCTGGGAGTGCTCCAACACCTGTGGCTGTGGCATGGGCGGACGTGGTCAGCGCCGGCCGTGCTGGTGCTGGTTGCACTCAGTGATCTCCGAGGTCTTTTCCAACCTTGATTCCGCTCTCAAGGCAGCCCCACGGAGGAGCAGCACAAAAGGCACCCCCAGGCTGCGAGCGGAGGGTTCAGAACACGCTGCGGCAGCAGGAACGAAGCTCTGCAGGATGAAACTGAAAAGGGGAGAAATGCCGAGCTCTGTGAAAGGGAACAACTGAGAGAGCCACAAACGAGCCACCAAACTTCTCACAGGGGACACCACCAGCAGCACAGGTGTGAAGGGACTTCTTTTTGCCCCAGAAGTGTGAATCCACAGCCCAAGCCACGTGCACACACTGCAGATGTGAAGTGTATTTTTACTGCCAGCAAGCACTTGGGAATAAAAAAACCTCAGCCCCAAAGCTTGATGTCTAAACAGCAACACACAAGTTCTAAGCCAGCTGTCGAGAGAAACAAAACACAGCAAAAACAAAGCAGAAAGGGAGCAAAACCTTGTCACACTGGCTGTGTTTCCGAGCGTGACAGCTTCTGCCATGCTGGGAATGCAGCACCAAACACAAAAATCCTACTGCAACTCCTGGATCCCATAGCAGGAAGGACATGGAGATTCCCCGTGGGAATCAGGGATGCAGGACTCGGCTGTGCTGCCATCACTCCCTCAGGAATAGCCAGGTTTAGCTCCTTCTGTCTGCCCAGAGAGGGGGATTTGCCCCTGGATGCCCTGGAATGTTCCAGGCCAGGCTGCACACTGGGGCTGGGAGCAGCCCGGGACAGTGGGAGGTGTCCCTGCCCGTGGCAGCGCTGGCACTGGATGAGCTTGAAGGTCCTTCCAAGCCCAAATGGTTCTGTGAGTCTTAGAGCCCTGAGATTCTCATGACAGAGGTGGAAGTGCAAGAGCTTAAGGTCCCTTCCCAAAAAAACCCCATTGCACGACTCTGCAGCTTCTGGAGCCCTGGGTCCATGGAAATGCAGTTGCAGAGGAGCTCCGAGGAAATGGGTGTTTTGGGGAGAGCAGAGTGGCTGGAAGAGAGGAACAGGAACAGTCTCCTCGAGCAAGCCCTTGTGTCTCAGGGAGCGGGATCGGCTCGCTCCTAACGCACCGGGTGACTCCCAGAGCGGGGGATGGAAATGCAGCCCAGGTCCGAAAGAAACCTCTGCGCATCATGCGCGGGCGCGCTGCCCCTCTGCGCGGAGCCCCCACTCGGCACGCCCGCACGGGCGCGGTGGCTACTGCGCATGCGCGGGCGCGGTGGCTACTGCGCATGCGCGGGCGCGGTGGCTACGGCACATGCGCGGGCGCGGGGGCTACTGCGCATGCGCGGGCGCGGTGGCTACGGCGCATGCGCCAGCGCGGTGGCTACTGCGCATGCGCGGGCGCGCGTGCTACTGCGCATGCGCGGGGTCTACGGCGCATGCGCGGGCGCGGTGGCTACGGCGCATGCGCGGGCGCGGGTGCTACTGCGCATGCGCGGGCGCGGGGGCTACTGCGCATGCGCGGGCGCGGGGGCTACGGCGCATGCGCGGGCGCGGTGGCTACTGCGCATGCGCGGGCGCGGGGTGTACTGCGCATGCTCGGGCGCGGGGGCTACTACGCGTGCGCGGGCGCGGGGGCTACTGCGCATGCGCGGGCGCGGGCGCTACGGCGCATGCGCGGGCGCGGTGGCTACGGCACATGCGCGGGCGCGGGGGCTACTGCGCATGCGCGGGCGCGGGGGCTACTGCGCATGCGGGGGCGCGGTGGCTACTGCGCATGCGGGGGCGCGGTGGCTACTGCGCATGCGCGGGCGTGGGGTGTACTGCGCATGCGCGGGCGCGGTGGCTACGGCGCATGCGCGGGCGCGGTGGCTACGGCGCATGCGCGGGCGCGGTGGCTACTGCGCATGCGCGGGCGCGGGTGCTACTGCGCATGCGCGGGGTCTACGGCGCATGCGCGGGCGCGGTGGCTACGGCGCATGCGCGGGCGCGGGTGCTACTACGCATGCGCGGGCGCGGGGGCTACTGCGCATGCGCGGGCGCGGGGGCTACGGCGCATGCGCGGGCGCGGTGGCTACTGCGCATGCGCGGGCGCGGGGTGTACTGCGCATGCGCGGGCGCGGTGGCTACGGCGCATGCGCGGGCGCGGTGGCTACTGCGCATGCGCGGGCGCGGTGGCTACTGCGCATGCGCGGGCGCGCGTGCTACTGCGCGGGCGCGGTGTCTACGACGCATGCGCGGGCGCGGTGGCTACGGCGCATGCGCGGGCGCGGGTGCTACTGCGCATGCGCGGGCGCGGGGGCTACTGCGCATGCGCGGGCGCGGGGGCTACGGCGCATGCGCGGGCGCGGTGGCTACTGCGCATGCGCGGGCGCGGTGGCTACTGCGCATGCGCGGGCGCGGTGGCTACTACGCATGCGCGGGCGCGGGGGCTACTGCGCATGCGCGGGCGCGGGGGCTACGGCGCATGCGCGGGCGCGGTGGCTACTGCGCATGCGCGGGCGCGGTGGCTACGGGGCATGCTCGGGCGCGGTGGCTACTGCGCATGCGCGGGCGCGGTGGCTACGGCGCATGCGCGGGCGCGGTGGCTACTGCGCATGCGCGGGAGAACTGGGCCCCCCTCACCCCCCACTGCGCATGCGCGGGGCGCTGGGCCCGTCCCTGTGCTGGCACTGCTGGGGCACCTGCAGTGCTGGCAGCACCTCTGGGACAAGAGGGACACGGAGGGGCTGGAGCCAGTCCAGGCAAGGGAACGGAGCTGGCAAGGGGTTGGAGAGTTCCTGAGAGAGCTGGGAAAGGGGCACAGCCCGGAGCAAAGGAGGCTCAGGGGGGACCTTGTGGCTCTGGACAAGTCCCTGACAGGAGGGAGCAGCCGGGGGGGTCGGGCTCTGCTCGCAGGGAACAGGGACAGGAGGAGAGGGAACGGCCTCAGGCTGGGCCAGGGGAGGCTCAGGGTGGATATTGGGGAAATTCCTCCATGGAAAGGGCGCTCAGGCCTTGGCACAGCTGCCCAGGGAGGTTTGGAGTGCCCACCCCTGGGAGTGCTCCAACACCTGTGGCTGTGGCATGGGCGGACGTGGTCAGCGCCGGCCGTGCTGGTGCTGGTTGCACTCAGTGATCTCCGAGGTCTTTTCCAACCTTGATTCCGCTCTCAAGGCAGCCCCACGGAGGAGCAGCACAAAAGGCACCCCCAGGCTGCAAGCGGAGGGTTCAGAACACGCTGCGGCAGCAGGAACGAAGCTCTGCAGGATGAAACTGAAAAGGGGAGAAATGCCGAGCTCTGTGAAAGGGAACAACTGAGAGAGCCACAAACGAGCCACCAAACTTCTCACAGGGGACACCACCAGCAGCACAGGTGTGAAGGGACTTCTTTTTGCCCCAGAAGTGTGAATCCACAGCCCAAGCCACGTGCACACACTGCAGATGTGAAGTGTATTTTTACTGCCAGCAAGCACTTGGGAATAAAAAAACCTCAGCCCCAAAGCTTGATGTCTAAACAGCAACACACAAGTTCTAAGCCAGCTGTCGAGAGAAACAAAACACAGCAAAAACAAAGCAGAAAGGGAGCAAAACCTTGTCACACTGGCTGTGTTTCCGAGCGTGACAGCTTCTGCCCATGCTGGGAATGCAGCACCAAACACAAAAATCCTACTGCAACTCCTGGATCCCATAGCAGGAAGGACATGGAGATTCCCCGTGGGAATCAGGGATGCAGGACTCGGCTGTGCTGCCATCACTCCCTCAGGAATAGCCAGGTTTAGCTCCTTCTGTCTGCCCAGAGAGGGGGATTTGCCCCTGGATGCCCTGGAATGTTCCAGGCCAGGCTGCACACTGGGGCTGGGAGCAGCCCGGGACAGTGGGAGGTGTCCCTGCCCGTGGCAGCGCTGGCACTGGATGAGCTTGAAGGTCCTTCCAAGCCCAAATGGTTCTGTGAGTCTTAGAGCCCTGAGATTCTCATGACAGAGGTGGAAGTGCAAGAGCTTAAGGTCCCTTCCCAAAAAAACCCCATTGCACGACTCTGCAGCTTCTGGAGCCCTGGGTCCATGGAAATGCAGTTGCAGAGGAGCTCCGAGGAAATGGGTGTTTTGGGGAGAGCAGAGTGGCTGGAAGAGAGGAACAGGAACAGTCTCCTCGAGCAAGCCCTTGTGTCTCAGGGAGCGGGATCGGCTCGCTCCTAACGCACCGGGTGACTCCCAGAGCGGGGGATGGAAATGCAGCCCAGGTCCGAAAGAAACCTCTGCGCATCATGCGCGGGCGCGCTGCCCCTCTGCGCGGAGCCCCCACTCGGCACGCCCGCACGGGCGCGGTGGCTACCGCGCATGCGCGGGCGCGGTGGCTACTGCGCATGCGCGGGCGCGGTGGCTACGGCACATGCGCGGGCGCGGGGGCTACTGCGCATGCGCGGGCGCGGGGGCTACTGCGCATGCGGGGGCGCGGTGGCTACTGCGCATGCGGGGGCGCGGTGGCTACTGCGCATGCGCGGGCGTGGGGTGTACTGCGCATGCGCGGGCGCGGTGGCTACGGCGCATGCGCGGGCGCGGTGGCTACGGCGCATGCGCGGGCGCGGTGGCTACTGCGCATGCGCGGGCGCGGGTGCTACTGCGCATGCGCGGGGTCTACGGCGCATGCGCGGGCGCGGTGGCTACGGCGCATGCGCGGGCGCGGGTGCTACTACGCATGCGCGGGCGCGGGGGCTACTGCGCATGCGCGGGCGCGGGGGCTACGGCGCATGCGCGGGCGCGGTGGCTACTGCGCATGCGCGGGCGCGGGGTGTACTGCGCATGCGCGGGCGCGGTGGCTACGGCGCATGCGCGGGCGCGGTGGCTACTGCGCATGCGCCAGCGCGGTGGCTACTGCGCATGCGCGGGCGCGCGTGCTACTGCGCATGCGCGGGGTCTACGGCGCATGCGCGGGCGCGGTGGCTACGGCGCATGCGCGGGCGCGGGTGCTACTGCGCATGCGCGGGCGCGGGGGCTACTGCGCATGCGCGGGCGCGGGGTCTACGGCGCATGCGCGGGCGCGGTGGCTACTGCGCATGCGCGGGCGCGGGGTGTACTGCGCATGCTCGGGCGCGGTGGCTACTACGCATGCGCGGGCGCGGGGGCTACTGCGCATGCGCGGGCGCGGTGGCTACTGCGCATGCGCGGACGCGCTGGCCCTACCCCCACACCACTGCGCATGCGCGGGAGAACTGGGCCCCCCTCACCCCCCACTGCGCATGCGCGGGGCGCTGGGCCCGTCCCTGTGCTGGCACTGCTGGGGCACCTGCAGTGCTGGCAGCACCTCTGGGACAAGAGGGACACGGAGGGGCTGGAGCGAGTCCAGGCAAGGGAACGGAGCTGGCAAGGGGCTGGAGAGTTCCTGAGAGAGCTGGGAAAGGGGCACAGCCCGGAGCAAAGGAGGCTCAGGGGGGACCTTGTGGCTCTGGACAAGTCCCTGACAGGAGGGAGCAGCCGGGGGGGTCGGGCTCTGCTCGCAGGGAACAGGGACAGGAGGAGAGGGAACGGCCTCAGGCTGGGCCAGGGGAGGCTCAGGGTGGATATTGGGGAAATTCCTCCATGGAAAGGGCGCTCAGGCCTTGGCACAGCTGCCCAGGGAGGTTTGGAGTGCCCACCCCTGGGAGTGCTCCAACACCTGTGGCTGTGGCATGGGCGGACGTGGTCAGCGCCGGCCGTGCTGGTGCTGGTTGCACTCAGTGATCTCCGAGGTCTTTTCCAACCTTGATTCCGCTCTCAAGGCAGCCCCACGGAGGAGCAGCACAAAAGGCACCCCCAGGCTGCGAGCGGAGGGTTCAGAACACGCTGCGGCAGCAGGAACGAAGCTCTGCAGGATGAAACTGAAAAGGGGAGAAATGCCGAGCTCTGTGAAAGGGAACAACTGAGAGAGCCACAAACGAGCCACCAAACTTCTCACAGGGGACACCACCAGCAGCACAGGTGTGAAGGGACTTCTTTTTGCCCCAGAAGTGTGAATCCACAGCCCAAGCCACGTGCACACACTGCAGATGTGAAGTGTATTTTTACTGCCAGCAAGCACTTGGGAATAAAAAAACCTCAGCCCCAAAGCTTGATGTCTAAACAGCAACACACAAGTTCTAAGCCAGCTGTCGAGAGAAACAAAACACAGCAAAAACAAAGCAGAAAGGGAGCAAAACCTTGTCACACTGGCTGTGTTTCCGAGCGTGACAGCTTCTGCCCATGCTGGGAATGCAGCACCAAACACAAAAATCCTACTGCAACTCCTGGATCCCATAGCAGGAAGGACATGGAGATTCCCCGTGGGAATCAGGGATGCAGGACTCGGCTGTGCTGCCATCACTCCCTCAGGAATAGCCAGGTTTAGCTCCTTCTGTCTGCCCAGAGAGGGGGATTTGCCCCTGGATGCCCTGGAATGTTCCAGGCCAGGCTGCACACTGGGGCTGGGAGCAGCCCGGGACAGTGGGAGGTGTCCCTGCCCGTGGCAGCGCTGGCACTGGATGAGCTTGAAGGTCCTTCCAAGCCCAAATGGTTCTGTGAGTCTTAGAGCCCTGAGATTCTCATGACAGAGGTGGAAGTGCAAGAGCTTAAGGTCCCTTCCCAAAAAAACCCCATTGCACGACTCTGCAGCTTCTGGAGCCCTGGGTCCATGGAAATGCAGTTGCAGAGGAGCTCCGAGGAAATGGGTGTTTTGGGGAGAGCAGAGTGGCTGGAAGAGAGGAACAGGAACAGTCTCCTCGAGCAAGCCCTTGTGTCTCAGGGAGCGGGATCGGCTCGCTCCTAACGCACCGGGTGACTCCCAGAGCGGGGGATGGAAATGCAGCCCAGGTCCGAAAGAAACCTCTGCGCATCATGCGCGGGCGCGCTGCCCCTCTGCGCGGAGCCCCCACTCGGCACGCCCGCACGGGCGCGGTGGCTACTGCGCATGCGCGGGCGCGGTGGCTACTGCGCATGCGCGGGCGCGGTGGCTACGGCACATGCGCGGGCGCGGGGGCTACTGCGCATGCGCGGGCGCGGGGGCTACTGCGCATGCGGGGGCGCGGTGGCTACTGCGCATGCGGGGGCGCGGTGGCTACTGCGCATGCGCGGGCGTGGGGTGTACTGCGCATGCGCGGGCGCGGGGTCTACGGCGCATGCGCGGGCGCGGTGGCTACGGCGCATGCGCGGGCGCGGTGGCTACTGCGCATGCGCGGGCGCGGGTGCTACTGCGCATGCGCGGGGTCTACGGCGCATGCGCGGGCGCGGTGGCTACGGCGCATGCGCGGGCGCGGGTGCTACTACGCATGCGCGGGCGCGGGGGCTACTGCGCATGCGCGGGCGCGGGTGCTACGGCGCATGCGCGGGCGCGGGGGCTACTGCGCATGCGGGGGCGCGGTGGCTACTGCGCATGCGGGGGCGCGGTGGCTACTGCGCATGCGCGGGCGTGGGGTGTACTGCGCATGCGCGGGCGCGGGGTCTACGGCGCATGCGCGGGCGCGGTGGCTACGGCGCATGCGCGGGCGCGGTGGCTACTGCGCATGCGCGGGCGCGGGTGCTACTGCGCATGCGCGGGGTCTACGGCGCATGCGCGGGCGCGGTGGCTACGGCGCATGCGCGGGCGCGGGTGCTACTACGCATGCGCGGGCGCGGGGGCTACTGCGCATGCGCGGGCGCGGGGGCTACGGCGCATGCGCGGGCGCGGTGGCTACTGCGAATGCGCGGGCGCGGGTGCTACTACGCATGCGCGGACGCGCTGGCCCTACCCCCACACCACTGCGCATGCGCGGGAGAACTGGGCCCCCCTCACCCCCCACTGCGCATGCGCGGGGCGCTGGGCCCGTCCCTGTGCTGGCACTGCTGGGGCACCTGCAGTGCTGGCAGCACCTCTGGGACAAGAGGGACACGGAGGGGCTGGAGCCAGTCCAGGCAAGGGAACGGAGCTGGCAAGGGGTTGGAGAGTTCCTGAGAGAGCTGGGAAAGGGGCACAGCCCGGAGCAAAGGAGGCTCAGGGGGGACCTTGTGGCTCTGGACAAGTCCCTGACAGGAGGGAGCAGCCGGGGGGGTCGGGCTCTGCTCGCAGGGAACAGGGACAGGAGGAGAGGGAACGGCCTCAGGCTGGGCCAGGGGAGGCTCAGGGTGGATATTGGGGAAATTCCTCCATGGAAAGGGCGCTCAGGCCTTGGCACAGCTGCCCAGGGAGGTTTGGAGTGCCCACCCCTGGGAGTGCTCCAACACCTGTGGCTGTGGCATGGGCGGACGTGGTCAGCGCCGGCCGTGCTGGTGCTGGTTGCACTCAGTGATCTCCGAGGTCTTTTCCAACCTTGATTCCGCTCTCAAGGCAGCCCCACGGAGGAGCAGCACAAAAGGCACCCCCAGGCTGCGAGCGGAGGGTTCAGAACACGCTGCGGCAGCAGGAACGAAGCTCTGCAGGATGAAACTGAAAAGGGGAGAAATGCCGAGCTCTGTGAAAGGGAACAACTGAGAGAGCCACAAACGAGCCACCAAACTTCTCACAGGGGACACCACCAGCAGCACAGGTGTGAAGGGACTTCTTTTTGCCCCAGAAGTGTGAATCCACAGCCCAAGCCACGTGCACACACTGCAGATGTGAAGTGTATTTTTACTGCCAGCAAGCACTTGGGAATAAAAAAACCTCAGCCCCAAAGCTTGATGTCTAAACAGCAACACACAAGTTCTAAGCCAGCTGTCGAGAGAAACAAAACACAGCAAAAACAAAGCAGAAAGGGAGCAAAACCTTGTCACACTGGCTGTGTTTCCGAGCGTGACAGCTTCTGCCCATGCTGGGAATGCAGCACCAAACACAAAAATCCTACTGCAACTCCTGGATCCCATAGCAGGAAGGACATGGAGATTCCCCGTGGGAATCAGGGATGCAGGACTCGGCTGTGCTGCCATCACTCCCTCAGGAATAGCCAGGTTTAGCTCCTTCTGTCTGCCCAGAGAGGGGGATTTGCCCCTGGATGCCCTGGAATGTTCCAGGCCAGGCTGCACACTGGGGCTGGGAGCAGCCCGGGACAGTGGGAGGTGTCCCTGCCCGTGGCAGCGCTGGCACTGGATGAGCTTGAAGGTCCTTCCAAGCCCAAATGGTTCTGTGAGTCTTAGAGCCCTGAGATTCTCATGACAGAGGTGGAAGTGCAAGAGCTTAAGGTCCCTTCCCAAAAAAACCCCATTGCACGACTCTGCAGCTTCTGGAGCCCTGGGTCCATGGAAATGCAGTTGCAGAGGAGCTCCGAGGAAATGGGTGTTTTGGGGAGAGCAGAGTGGCTGGAAGAGAGGAACAGGAACAGTCTCCTCGAGCAAGCCCTTGTGTCTCAGGGAGCGGGATCGGCTCGCTCCTAACGCACCGGGTGACTCCCAGAGCGGGGGATGGAAATGCAGCCCAGGTCCGAAAGAAACCTCTGCGCATCATGCGCGGGCGCGCTGCCCCTCTGCGCGGAGACCCCACTCGGCACGCCCGCACGGGCGCGGTGGCTACTGCGCATGCGCGGGCGCGGTGGCTACTGCGCATGCGCGGGCGCGGTGGCTACGGCACATGCGCGGGCGCGGGGGCTACTGCGCATGCGCGGGCGCGGGGGCTACTGCGCATGCGGGGGCGCGGTGGCTACTGCGCATGCGGGGGCGCGGTGGCTACTGCGCATGCGCGGGCGTGGGGTGTACTGCGCATGCGCGGGCGCGGGGTCTACGGCGCATGCGCGGGCGCGGTGGCTACGGCGCATGCGCGGGCGCGGTGGCTACTGCGCATGCGCGGGCGCGGGTGCTACTGCGCATGCGCGGGGTCTACGGCGCATGCGCGGGCGCGGTGGCTACGGCGCATGCGCGGGCGCGGGTGCTACTACGCATGCGCGGGCGCGGGGGCTACTGCGCATGCGCGGGCGCGGGTGCTACGGCGCATGCGCGGGCGCGGGGGCTACTGCGCATGCGGGGGCGCGGTGGCTACTGCGCATGCGGGGGCGCGGTGGCTACTGCGCATGCGCGCGCGTGGGGTGTACTGCGCATGCGCGGGCGCGGGGTCTACGGCGCATGCGTGGGCGCGGTGGCTACGGCGCATGCGCGGGCGCGGTGGCTACTGCGCATGCGCGGGCGCGGGTGCTACTGCGCATGCGCGGGGTCTACGGCGCATGCGCGGGCGCGGTGGCTACGGCGCATGCGCGGGCGCGGTGGCTACGGCGCATGCGCGGGCGCGGTGGCTACTGCGCATGCGCGGGAGAACTGGGCCCCCCTCACCCCCCACTGCGCATGCGCGGGGCGCTGGGCCCGTCCCTGTGCTGGCACTGCTGGGGCACCTGCAGTGCTGGCAGCACCTCTGGGACAAGAGGGACACGGAGGGGCTGGAGCGAGTCCAGGCAAGGGAACGGAGCTGGCAAGGGGCTGGAGAGTTCCTGAGAGAGCTGGGAAAGGGGCACAGCCCGGAGCAAAGGAGGCTCAGGGGGGACCTTGTGGCTCTGGACAAGTCCCTGACAGGAGGGAGCAGCCGGGGGGGTCGGGCTCTGCTCGCAGGGAACAGGGACAGGAGGAGAGGGAACGGCCTCAGGCTGGGCCAGGGGAGGCTCAGGGTGGATATTGGGGAAATTCCTCCATGGAAAGGGCGCTCAGGCCTTGGCACAGCTGCCCAGGGAGGTTTGGAGTGCCCACCCCTGGGAGTGCTCCAACACCTGTGGCTGTGGCATGGGCGGACGTGGTCAGCGCCGGCCGTGCTGGTGCTGGTTGCACTCAGTGATCTCCGAGGTCTTTTCCAACCTTGATTCCGCTCTCAAGGCAGCCCCACGGAGGAGCAGCACAAAAGGCACCCCCAGGCTGCGAGCGGAGGGTTCAGAACACGCTGCGGCAGCAGGAACGAAGCTCTGCAGGATGAAACTGAAAAGGGGAGAAATGCCGAGCTCTGTGAAAGGGAACAACTGAGAGAGCCACAAACGAGCCACCAAACTTCTCACAGGGGACACCACCAGCAGCACAGGTGTGAAGGGACTTCTTTTTGCCCCAGAAGTGTGAATCCACAGCCCAAGCCACGTGCACACACTGCAGATGTGAAGTGTATTTTTACTGCCAGCAAGCACTTGGGAATAAAAAAACCTCAGCCCCAAAGCTTGATGTCTAAACAGCAACACACAAGTTCTAAGCCAGCTGTCGAGAGAAACAAAACACAGCAAAAACAAAGCAGAAAGGGAGCAAAACCTTGTCACACTGGCTGTGTTTCCGAGCGTGACAGCTTCTGCCCATGCTGGGAATGCAGCACCAAACACAAAAATCCTACTGCAACTCCTGGATCCCATAGCAGGAAGGACATGGAGATTCCCCGTGGGAATCAGGGATGCAGGACTCGGCTGTGCTGCCATCACTCCCTCAGGAATAGCCAGGTTTAGCTCCTTCTGTCTGCCCAGAGAGGGGGATTTGCCCCTGGATGCCCTGGAATGTTCCAGGCCAGGCTGCACACTGGGGCTGGGAGCAGCCCGGGACAGTGGGAGGTGTCCCTGCCCGTGGCAGCGCTGGCACTGGATGAGCTTGAAGGTCCTTCCAAGCCCAAATGGTTCTGTGAGTCTTAGAGCCCTGAGATTCTCATGACAGAGGTGGAAGTGCAAGAGCTTAAGGTCCCTTCCCAAAAAAACCCCATTGCACGACTCTGCAGCTTCTGGAGCCCTGGGTCCATGGAAATGCAGTTGCAGAGGAGCTCCGAGGAAATGGGTGTTTTGGGGAGAGCAGAGTGGCTGGAAGAGAGGAACAGGAACAGTCTCCTCGAGCAAGCCCTTGTGTCTCAGGGAGCGGGATCGGCTCGCTCCTAACGCACCGGGTGACTCCCAGAGCGGGGGATGGAAATGCAGCCCAGGTCCGAAAGAAACCTCTGCGCATCATGCGCGGGCGCGCTGCCCCTCTGCGCGGAGCCCCCACTCGGCACGCCCGCACGGGCGCGGTGGCTACTGCGCATGCGCGGGCGCGGTGGCTACTGCGCATGCGCGGGCGCGGTGGCTACGGCACATGCGCGGGCGCGGGGGCTACTGCGCATGCGCGGGCGCGGGGGCTACTGCGCATGCGGGGGCGCGGTGGCTACTGCGCATGCGGGGGCGCGGTGGCTACTGCGAATGCGCGGGCGCGGGTGCTACTACGCATGCGCGGGCGCGGGGGCTACTGCGCATGCGCGGGCGCGGGGGCTACGGCGCATGCGCGGGCGCGGTGGCTACTGCGAATGCGCGGGCGCGGGTGCTACTACGCATGCGCGGACGCGCTGGCCCTACCCCCACACCACTGCGCATGCGCGGGAGAACTGGGCCCCCCTCACCCCCCACTGCGCATGCGCGGGGCGCTGGGCCCGTCCCTGTGCTGGCACTGCTGGGGCACCTGCAGTGCTGGCAGCACCTCTGGGACAAGAGGGACACGGAGGGGCTGGAGCCAGTCCAGGCAAGGGAACGGAGCTGGCAAGGGGTTGGAGAGTTCCTGAGAGAGCTGGGAAAGGGGCACAGCCCGGAGCAAAGGAGGCTCAGGGGGGACCTTGTGGCTCTGGACAAGTCCCTGACAGGAGGGAGCAGCCGGGGGGGTCGGGCTCTGCTCGCAGGGAACAGGGACAGGAGGAGAGGGAACGGCCTCAGGCTGGGCCAGGGGAGGCTCAGGGTGGATATTGGGGAAATTCCTCCATGGAAAGGGCGCTCAGGCCTTGGCACAGCTGCCCAGGGAGGTTTGGAGTGCCCACCCCTGGGAGTGCTCCAACACCTGTGGCTGTGGCATGGGCGGACGTGGTCAGCGCCGGCCGTGCTGGTGCTGGTTGCACTCAGTGATCTCCGAGGTCTTTTCCAACCTTGATTCCGCTCTCAAGGCAGCCCCACGGAGGAGCAGCACAAAAGGCACCCCCAGGCTGCGAGCGGAGGGTTCAGAACACGCTGCGGCAGCAGGAACGAAGCTCTGCAGGATGAAACTGAAAAGGGGAGAAATGCCGAGCTCTGTGAAAGGGAACAACTGAGAGAGCCACAAACGAGCCACCAAACTTCTCACAGGGGACACCACCAGCAGCACAGGTGTGAAGGGACTTCTTTTTGCCCCAGAAGTGTGAATCCACAGCCCAAGCCACGTGCACACACTGCAGATGTGAAGTGTATTTTTACTGCCAGCAAGCACTTGGGAATAAAAAAACCTCAGCCCCAAAGCTTGATGTCTAAACAGCAACACACAAGTTCTAAGCCAGCTGTCGAGAGAAACAAAACACAGCAAAAACAAAGCAGAAAGGGAGCAAAACCTTGTCACACTGGCTGTGTTTCCGAGCGTGACAGCTTCTGCCATGCTGGGAATGCAGCACCAAACACAAAAATCCTACTGCAACTCCTGGATCCCATAGCAGGAAGGACATGGAGATTCCCCGTGGGAATCAGGGATGCAGGACTCGGCTGTGCTGCCATCACTCCCTCAGGAATAGCCAGGTTTAGCTCCTTCTGTCTGCCCAGAGAGGGGGATTTGCCCCTGGATGCCCTGGAATGTTCCAGGCCAGGCTGCACACTGGGGCTGGGAGCAGCCCGGGACAGTGGGAGGTGTCCCTGCCCGTGGCAGCGCTGGCACTGGATGAGCTTGAAGGTCCTTCCAAGCCCAAATGGTTCTGTGAGTCTTAGAGCCCTGAGATTCTCATGACAGAGGTGGAAGTGCAAGAGCTTAAGGTCCCTTCCCAAAAAAACCCCATTGCACGACTCTGCAGCTTCTGGAGCCCTGGGTCCATGGAAATGCAGTTGCAGAGGAGCTCCGAGGAAATGGGTGTTTTGGGGAGAGCAGAGTGGCTGGAAGAGAGGAACAGGAACAGTCTCCTCGAGCAAGCCCTTGTGTCTCAGGGAGCGGGATCGGCTCGCTCCTAACGCACCGGGTGACTCCCAGAGCGGGGGATGGAAATGCAGCCCAGGTCCGAAAGAAACCTCTGCGCATCATGCGCGGGCGCGCTGCCCCTCTGCGCGGAGCCCCCACTCGGCACGCCCGCACGGGCGCGGTGGCTACTGCGCATGCGCGGGCGCGGTGGCTACTGCGCATGCGCGGGCGCGGTGGCTACGGCACATGCGCGGGCGCGGGGGCTACTGCGCATGCGCGGGCGCGGGGGCTACTGCGCATGCGGGGGCGCGGTGGCTACTGCGCATGCGGGGGCGCGGTGGCTACTGCGCATGCGCGGGCGTGGGGTGTACTGCGCATGCGCGGGCGCGGGGTCTACGGCGCATGCGCGGGCGCGGTGGCTACGGCGCATGCGCGGGCGCGGTGGCTACTGCGCATGCGCGGGCGCGGGTGCTACTGCGCATGCGCGGGGTCTACGGCGCATGCGCGGGCGCGGTGGCTACGGCGCATGCGCGGGCGCGGGTGCTACTACGCATGCGCGGGCGCGGGGGCTACTGCGCATGCGCGGGCGCGGGTGCTACGGCGCATGCGCGGGCGCGGGGGCTACTGCGCATGCGGGGGCGCGGTGGCTACTGCGCATGCGGGGGCGCGGTGGCTACTGCGCATGCGCGGGCGTGGGGTGTACTGCGCATGCGCGGGCGCGGGGTCTACGGCGCATGCGCGGGCGCGGTGGCTACGGCGCATGCGCGGGCGCGGTGGCTACTGCGCATGCGCGGGCGCGGGTGCTACTGCGCATGCGCGGGGTCTACGGCGCATGCGCGGGCGCGGTGGCTACGGCGCATGCGCGGGCGCGGGTGCTACTACGCATGCGCGGGCGCGGGGGCTACTGCGCATGCGCGGGCGCGGGGGCTACGGCGCATGCGCGGGCGCGGTGGCTACTGCGAATGCGCGGGCGCGGGTGCTACTACGCATGCGCGGACGCGCTGGCCCTACCCCCACACCACTGCGCATGCGCGGGAGAACTGGGCCCCCCTCACCCCCCACTGCGCATGCGCGGGGCGCTGGGCCCGTCCCTGTGCTGGCACTGCTGGGGCACCTGCAGTGCTGGCAGCACCTCTGGGACAAGAGGGACACGGAGGGGCTGGAGCCAGTCCAGGCAAGGGAACGGAGCTGGCAAGGGGTTGGAGAGTTCCTGAGAGAGCTGGGAAAGGGGCACAGCCCGGAGCAAAGGAGGCTCAGGGGGGACCTTGTGGCTCTGGACAAGTCCCTGACAGGAGGGAGCAGCCGGGGGGGTCGGGCTCTGCTCGCAGGGAACAGGGACAGGAGGAGAGGGAACGGCCTCAGGCTGGGCCAGGGGAGGCTCAGGGTGGATATTGGGGAAATTCCTCCATGGAAAGGGCGCTCAGGCCTTGGCACAGCTGCCCAGGGAGGTTTGGAGTGCCCACCCCTGGGAGTGCTCCAACACCTGTGGCTGTGGCATGGGCGGACGTGGTCAGCGCCGGCCGTGCTGGTGCTGGTTGCACTCAGTGATCTCCGAGGTCTTTTCCAACCTTGATTCC
The DNA here is from genome assembly GCF_965178545.1 of Coloeus monedula. NCBI lineage: Eukaryota > Metazoa > Chordata > Aves > Passeriformes > Corvidae > Coloeus > Coloeus monedula. The sequence goes on from NW_028120461.1 coordinate 45,811, forward strand.
GCTCTCAAGGCAGCCCCACGGAGGAGCAGCACAAAAGGCACCCCCAGGCTGCGAGCGGAGGGTTCAGAACACGCTGCGGCAGCAGGAACGAAGCTCTGCAGGATGAAACTGAAAAGGGGAGAAATGCCGAGCTCTGTGAAAGGGAACAACTGAGAGAGCCACAAACGAGCCACCAAACTTCTCACAGGGGACACCACCAGCAGCACAGGTGTGAAGGGACTTCTTTTTGCCCCAGAAGTGTGAATCCACAGCCCAAGCCACGTGCACACACTGCAGATGTGAAGTGTATTTTTACTGCCAGCAAGCACTTGGGAATAAAAAAACCTCAGCCCCAAAGCTTGATGTCTAAACAGCAACACACAAGTTCTAAGCCAGCTGTCGAGAGAAACAAAACACAGCAAAAACAAAGCAGAAAGGGAGCAAAACCTTGTCACACTGGCTGTGTTTCCGAGCGTGACAGCTTCTGCCATGCTGGGAATGCAGCACCAAACACAAAAATCCTACTGCAACTCCTGGATCCCATAGCAGGAAGGACATGGAGATTCCCCGTGGGAATCAGGGATGCAGGACTCGGCTGTGCTGCCATCACTCCCTCAGGAATAGCCAGGTTTAGCTCCTTCTGTCTGCCCAGAGAGGGGGATTTGCCCCTGGATGCCCTGGAATGTTCCAGGCCAGGCTGCACACTGGGGCTGGGAGCAGCCCGGGACAGTGGGAGGTGTCCCTGCCCGTGGCAGCGCTGGCACTGGATGAGCTTGAAGGTCCTTCCAAGCCCAAATGGTTCTGTGAGTCTTAGAGCCCTGAGATTCTCATGACAGAGGTGGAAGTGCAAGAGCTTAAGGTCCCTTCCCAAAAAAACCCCATTGCACGACTCTGCAGCTTCTGGAGCCCTGGGTCCATGGAAATGCAGTTGCAGAGGAGCTCCGAGGAAATGGGTGTTTTGGGGAGAGCAGAGTGGCTGGAAGAGAGGAACAGGAACAGTCTCCTCGAGCAAGCCCTTGTGTCTCAGGGAGCGGGATCGGCTCGCTCCTAACGCACCGGGTGACTCCCAGAGCGGGGGATGGAAATGCAGCCCAGGTCCGAAAGAAACCTCTGCGCATCATGCGCGGGCGCGCTGCCCCTCTGCGCGGAGCCCCCACTCGGCACGCCCGCACGGGCGCGGTGGCTACTGCGCATGCGCGGGCGCGGTGGCTACTGCGCATGCGCGGGCGCGGTGGCTACGGCACATGCGCGGGCGCGGGGGCTACTGCGCATGCGCGGGCGCGGGGGCTACTGCGCATGCGGGGGCGCGGTGGCTACTGCGCATGCGGGGGCGCGGTGGCTACTGCGCATGCGCGGGCGTGGGGTGTACTGCGCATGCGCGGGCGCGGTGGCTACGGCGCATGCGCGGGCGCGGTGGCTACGGCGCATGCGCGGGCGCGGTGGCTACTGCGCATGCGCGGGCGCGCGTGGTACTGCGCATGCGCCGGGTCTACGGCGCATGCGCGGGCGCGGTGGCTACGGCGCATGCGCGGGCGCGGGTGCTACTACGCATGCGCGGGCGCGGGGGCTACGGCGCATGCGCGGGCGCGGTGGCTACGGCGCATGCGCGGGCGCGGGGTGTACTGCGCATGCGCGGGCGCGGTGGCTACGGCGCATGCGCGGGCGCGCGTGCTACTGCGCATGCGCGGGGTCTACGGCGCATGCGCGGGCGCGGTGGCTACGGCGCATGCGCGGGCGCGGGTGCTACTACGCATGCGCGGGCGCGGGGGCTACGGCGCATGCGCGGGCGCGCTGGCTACGGCGCATGCGCGGGCGCGGTGGCTACTGCGCATGCGCGGGCGCGGGGTGTACTGCGCATGCGCGGGCGCGGTGGCTACGGCGCATGCGCGGGCGCGGGGGCTACGGCGCATGCGCGGGATCGGGTGCTACTACGCATGCGCGGGCGCGGTGGCTACTGCGCATGCGCGGGCGCGGGGGCTACGGCGCATGCGCGGGCGCGGTGGCTGCGGCGCATGCGCGGGCGCGGTGGCTACTGCGCATGCGCGAGGGTGTGGGCTACTGCGCATGCGCGGGCGCGGTGGCTACGGCGCATGCGCGGGCGAAGTGGCTACTGCGCATGCGCGGGCGCGGGGGCTACGGCGCATGCGCGGGCGCGGTGGCTACGGCGCATGCGCGGGCGCGGGGGCTACGGCGCATGCTCGGGCGTGGGCGCGGTGGCTACCGCGCATGCGCGGGCGCGGGGTCTACGGCGCATGCGCGGGCGCGGGGGCTACTGCGCATGCGCGGGCGCGGCTGGTCCGGCGCATGCGCGGGCGCGGGGGTTACGGCGCTTGCGCGGGCGCGGGGGATACTGCGCATGCGCGGGCCCGGTGGCTACTGCGCATGCGCGGGCGCGGGGGCTACGGCGCATGCGCGGGCGCCGTGGCTACGGCGCATGCGCGGGCGCGGTGGCTACGGCGCATGCGCGGGATCGGGTGCTACTACGCATGCGCGGTCGCGGTGGCTACTGCGCATGCGCGGGCGCGGGGTCTACGGCGCATGCGCGGGCGCGGTGGCTACTGCGCATGCCCGGGCGCGGTGGCTACTGCGCATGCGCGGGCGCGGGGGCTACGGCGCATGCGCGGGCGCGGTGGCTACTGCGCATGCGCGGGCGCGGGGTGTACTGCGCATGCGCGGGCTCGGTGGCTACGGCGCATGCGCGGGCGCGGTGGCTACGGGGCATGCTCGGGCGCGGTGGCTACTGCGCATGCGCGGGCGCGGTGGCTACTGCGCATGCGCGGGCGCGGTGGCTACTGCGCATGCGCGGGAGAACTGGGCCCCCCTCACCCCCCACTGCGCATGCGCGGGGCGCTGGGCCCGTCCCTGTGCTGGCACTGCTGGGGCACCTGCAGTGCTGGCAGCACCTCTGGGACAAGAGGGACACGGAGGGGCTGGAGCCAGTCCAGGCAAGGGAACGGAGCTGGCAAGGGGTTGGAGAGTTCCTGAGAGAGCTGGGAAAGGGGCACAGCCCGGAGCAAAGGAGGCTCAGGGGGGACCTTGTGGCTCTGGACAAGTCCCTGACAGGAGGGAGCAGCCGGGGGGGTCGGGCTCTGCTCGCAGGGAACAGGGACAGGAGGAGAGGGAACGGCCTCAGGCTGGGCCAGGGGAGGCTCAGGGTGGATATTGGGGAAATTCCTCCATGGAAAGGGCGCTCAGGCCTTGGCACAGCTGCCCAGGGAGGTTTGGAGTGCCCACCCCTGGGAGTGCTCCAACACCTGTGGCTGTGGCATGGGCGGACGTGGTCAGCGCCGGCCGTGCTGGTGCTGGTTGCACTCAGTGATCTCCGAGGTCTTTTCCAACCTTGATTCCGCTCTCAAGGCAGCCCCACGGAGGAGCAGCACAAAAGGCACCCCCAGGCTGCGAGCGGAGGGTTCAGAACACGCTGCGGCAGCAGGAACGAAGCTCTGCAGGATGAAACTGAAAAGGGGAGAAATGCCGAGCTCTGTGAAAGGGAACAACTGAGAGAGCCACAAACGAGCCACCAAACTTCTCACAGGGGACACCACCAGCAGCACAGGTGTGAAGGGACTTCTTTTTGCCCCAGAAGTGTGAATCCACAGCCCAAGCCACGTGCACACACTGCAGATGTGAAGTGTATTTTTACTGCCAGCAAGCACTTGGGAATAAAAAAACCTCAGCCCCAAAGCTTGATGTCTAAACAGCAACACACAAGTTCTAAGCCAGCTGTCGAGAGAAACAAAACACAGCAAAAACAAAGCAGAAAGGGAGCAAAACCTTGTCACACTGGCTGTGTTTCCGAGCGTGACAGCTTCTGCCCATGCTGGGAATGCAGCACCAAACACAAAAATCCTACTGCAACTCCTGGATCCCATAGCAGGAAGGACATGGAGATTCCCCGTGGGAATCAGGGATGCAGGACTCGGCTGTGCTGCCATCACTCCCTCAGGAATAGCCAGGTTTAGCTCCTTCTGTCTGCCCAGAGAGGGGGATTTGCCCCTGGATGCCCTGGAATGTTCCAGGCCAGGCTGCACACTGGGGCTGGGAGCAGCCCGGGACAGTGGGAGGTGTCCCTGCCCGTGGCAGCGCTGGCACTGGATGAGCTTGAAGGTCCTTCCAAGCCCAAATGGTTCTGTGAGTCTTAGAGCCCTGAGATTCTCATGACAGAGGTGGAAGTGCAAGAGCTTAAGGTCCCTTCCCAAAAAAACCCCATTGCACGACTCTGCAGCTTCTGGAGCCCTGGGTCCATGGAAATGCAGTTGCAGAGGAGCTCCGAGGAAATGGGTGTTTTGGGGAGAGCAGAGTGGCTGGAAGAGAGGAACAGGAACAGTCTCCTCGAGCAAGCCCTTGTGTCTCAGGGAGCGGGATCGGCTCGCTCCTAACGCACCGGGTGACTCCCAGAGCGGGGGATGGAAATGCAGCCCAGGTCCGAAAGAAACCTCTGCGCATCATGCGCGGGCGCGCTGCCCCTCTGCGCGGAGCCCCCACTCGGCACGCCCGCACGGGCGCGGTGGCTACCGCGCATGCGCGGGCGCGGTGGCTACTGCGCATGCGCGGGCGCGGTGGCTACGGCACATGCGCGGGCGCGGGGGCTACTGCGCATGCGCGGGCGCGGGGGCTACTGCGCATGCGGGGGCGCGGTGGCTACTGCGCATGCGGGGGCGAAGTGGCTACTGCGCATGCGCGGGCGTGGGGTGTACTGCGCATGCGCGGGCGCGGTGGCTACGGCGCATGCGCGGGCGCGGTGGCTACGGCGCATGCGCGGGCGCGGTGGCTACTGCGCATGCGCGGGCGCGGGTGCTACTGCGCATGCGCGGGGTCTACGGCGCATGCGCGGGCGCGGTGGCTACGGCGCATGCGCGGGCGCGGGTGCTACTACGCATGCGCGGGCGCGGGGGCTACTGCGCATGCGCGGGCGCGGGTGCTACGGCGCATGCGCGGGCGCGGTGGCTACTGCGCATGCGGGGGCGCGGGTGCTACTACGCATGCGCGGACGCGCTGGCCCTACCCCCACACCACTGCGCATGCGCGGGAGAACTGGGCCCCCCTCACCCCCCACTGCGCATGCGCGGGGCGCTGGGCCCGTCCCTGTGCTGGCACTGCTGGGGCACCTGCAGTGCTGGCAGCACCTCTGGGACAAGAGGGACACGGAGGGGCTGGAGCCAGTCCAGGCAAGGGAACGGAGCTGGCAAGGGGTTGGAGAGTTCCTGAGAGAGCTGGGAAAGGGGCACAGCCCGGAGCAAAGGAGGCTCAGGGGGGACCTTGTGGCTCTGGACAAGTCCCTGACAGGAGGGAGCAGCCGGGGGGGTCGGGCTCTGCTCGCAGGGAACAGGGACAGGAGGAGAGGGAACGGCCTCAGGCTGGGCCAGGGGAGGCTCAGGGTGGATATTGGGGAAATTCCTCCATGGAAAGGGCGCTCAGGCCTTGGCACAGCTGCCCAGGGAGGTTTGGAGTGCCCACCCCTGGGAGTGCTCCAACACCTGTGGCTGTGGCATGGGCGGACGTGGTCAGCGCCGGCCGTGCTGGTGCTGGTTGCACTCAGTGATCTCCGAGGTCTTTTCCAACCTTGATTCCGCTCTCAAGGCAGCCCCACGGAGGAGCAGCACAAAAGGCACCCCCAGGCTGCGAGCGGAGGGTTCAGAACACGCTGCGGCAGCAGGAACGAAGCTCTGCAGGATGAAACTGAAAAGGGGAGAAATGCCGAGCTCTGTGAAAGGGAACAACTGAGAGAGCCACAAACGAGCCACCAAACTTCTCACAGGGGACACCACCAGCAGCACAGGTGTGAAGGGACTTCTTTTTGCCCCAGAAGTGTGAATCCACAGCCCAAGCCACGTGCACACACTGCAGATGTGAAGTGTATTTTTACTGCCAGCAAGCACTTGGGAATAAAAAAACCTCAGCCCCAAAGCTTGATGTCTAAACAGCAACACACAAGTTCTAAGCCAGCTGTCGAGAGAAACAAAACACAGCAAAAACAAAGCAGAAAGGGAGCAAAACCTTGTCACACTGGCTGTGTTTCCGAGCGTGACAGCTTCTGCCCATGCTGGGAATGCAGCACCAAACACAAAAATCCTACTGCAACTCCTGGATCCCATAGCAGGAAGGACATGGAGATTCCCCGTGGGAATCAGGGATGCAGGACTCGGCTGTGCTGCCATCACTCCCTCAGGAATAGCCAGGTTTAGCTCCTTCTGTCTGCCCAGAGAGGGGGATTTGCCCCTGGATGCCCTGGAATGTTCCAGGCCAGGCTGCACACTGGGGCTGGGAGCAGCCCGGGACAGTGGGAGGTGTCCCTGCCCGTGGCAGCGCTGGCACTGGATGAGCTTGAAGGTCCTTCCAAGCCCAAATGGTTCTGTGAGTCTTAGAGCCCTGAGATTCTCATGACAGAGGTGGAAGTGCAAGAGCTTAAGGTCCCTTCCCAAAAAAACCCCATTGCACGACTCTGCAGCTTCTGGAGCCCTGGGTCCATGGAAATGCAGTTGCAGAGGAGCTCCGAGGAAATGGGTGTTTTGGGGAGAGCAGAGTGGCTGGAAGAGAGGAACAGGAACAGTCTCCTCGAGCAAGCCCTTGTGTCTCAGGGAGCGGGATCGGCTCGCTCCTAACGCACCGGGTGACTCCCAGAGCGGGGGATGGAAATGCAGCCCAGGTCCGAAAGAAACCTCTGCGCATCATGCGCGGGCGCGCTGCCCCTCTGCGCGGAGCCCCCACTCGGCACGCCCGCACGGGCGCGGTGGCTACCGCGCATGCGCGGGCGCGGTGGCTACTGCGCATGCGCGGGCGCGGTGGCTACGGCACATGCGCGGGCGCGGGGGCTACTGCGCATGCGCGGGCGCGGGGGCTACTGCGCATGCGGGGGCGCGGTGGCTACTGCGCATGCGGGGGCGCGGTGGCTACTGCGCATGCGCGGGCGTGGGGTGTACTGCGCATGCGCGGGCGCGGTGGCTACGGCGCATGCGCGGGCGCGGTGGCTACGGCGCATGCGCGGGCGCGGTGGCTACTGCGCATGCGCGGGCGCGGGTGCTACTGCGCATGCGCGGGGTCTACGGCGCATGCGCGGGCGCGGTGGCTACGGCGCATGCGCGGGCGCGGGTGCTACTACGCATGCGCGGGCGCGGGGGCTACTGCGCATGCGCGGGCGCGGGTGCTACGGCGCATGCGCGGGCGCGGTGGCTACTGCGCATGCGGGGGCGCGGGTGCTACTACGCATGCGCGGACGCGCTGGCCCTACCCCCACACCACTGCGCATGCGCGGGAGAACTGGGCCCCCCTCACCCCCCACTGCGCATGCGCGGGGCGCTGGGCCCGTCCCTGTGCTGGCACTGCTGGGGCACCTGCAGTGCTGGCAGCACCTCTGGGACAAGAGGGACACGGAGGGGCTGGAGCGAGTCCAGGCAAGGGAACGGAGCTGGCAAGGGGCTGGAGAGTTCCTGAGAGAGCTGGGAAAGGGGCACAGCCCGGAGCAAAGGAGGCTCAGGGGGGACCTTGTGGCTCTGGACAAGTCCCTGACAGGAGGGAGCAGCCGGGGGGGTCGGGCTCTGCTCGCAGGGAACAGGGACAGGAGGAGAGGGAACGGCCTCAGGCTGGGCCAGGGGAGGCTCAGGGTGGATATTGGGGAAATTCCTCCATGGAAAGGGCGCTCAGGCCTTGGCACAGCTGCCCAGGGAGGTTTGGAGTGCCCACCCCTGGGAGTGCTCCAACACCTGTGGCTGTGGCATGGGCGGACGTGGTCAGCGCCGGCCGTGCTGGTGCTGGTTGCACTCAGTGATCTCCGAGGTCTTTTCCAACCTTGATTCCGCTCTCAAGGCAGCCCCACGGAGGAGCAGCACAAAAGGCACCCCCAGGCTGCGAGCGGAGGGTTCAGAACACGCTGCGGCAGCAGGAACGAAGCTCTGCAGGATGAAACTGAAAAGGGGAGAAATGCCGAGCTCTGTGAAAGGGAACAACTGAGAGAGCCACAAACGAGCCACCAAACTTCTCACAGGGGACACCACCAGCAGCACAGGTGTGAAGGGACTTCTTTTTGCCCCAGAAGTGTGAATCCACAGCCCAAGCCACGTGCACACACTGCAGATGTGAAGTGTATTTTTACTGCCAGCAAGCACTTGGGAATAAAAAAACCTCAGCCCCAAAGCTTGATGTCTAAACAGCAACACACAAGTTCTAAGCCAGCTGTCGAGAGAAACAAAACACAGCAAAAACAAAGCAGAAAGGGAGCAAAACCTTGTCACACTGGCTGTGTTTCCGAGCGTGACAGCTTCTGCCATGCTGGGAATGCAGCACCAAACACAAAAATCCTACTGCAACTCCTGGATCCCATAGCAGGAAGGACATGGAGATTCCCCGTGGGAATCAGGGATGCAGGACTCGGCTGTGCTGCCATCACTCCCTCAGGAATAGCCAGGTTTAGCTCCTTCTGTCTGCCCAGAGAGGGGGATTTGCCCCTGGATGCCCTGGAATGTTCCAGGCCAGGCTGCACACTGGGGCTGGGAGCAGCCCGGGACAGTGGGAGGTGTCCCTGCCCGTGGCAGCGCTGGCACTGGATGAGCTTGAAGGTCCTTCCAAGCCCAAATGGTTCTGTGAGTCTTAGAGCCCTGAGATTCTCATGACAGAGGTGGAAGTGCAAGAGCTTAAGGTCCCTTCCCAAAAAAACCCCATTGCACGACTCTGCAGCTTCTGGAGCCCTGGGTCCATGGAAATGCAGTTGCAGAGGAGCTCCGAGGAAATGGGTGTTTTGGGGAGAGCAGAGTGGCTGGAAGAGAGGAACAGGAACAGTCTCCTCGAGCAAGCCCTTGTGTCTCAGGGAGCGGGATCGGCTCGCTCCTAACGCACCGGGTGACTCCCAGAGCGGGGGATGGAAATGCAGCCCAGGTCCGAAAGAAACCTCTGCGCATCATGCGCGGGCGCGCTGCCCCTCTGCGCGGAGCCCCCACTCGGCACGCCCGCACGGGCGCGGTGGCTACCGCGCATGCGCGGGCGCGGTGGCTACTGCGCATGCGCGGGCGCGGTGGCTACGGCACATGCGCGGGCGCGGGGGCTACTGCGCATGCGCGGGCGCGGGGGCTACTGCGCATGCGGGGGCGCGGTGGCTACTGCGCATGCGGGGGCGCGGTGGCTACTGCGCATGCGCGGGCGTGGGGTGTACTGCGCATGCGCGGGCGCGGTGGCTACGGCGCATGCGCGGGCGCGGTGGCTACGGCGCATGCGCGGGCGCGGTGGCTACTGCGCATGCGCGGGCGCGGGTGCTACTGCGCATGCGCGGGGTCTACGGCGCATGCGCGGGCGCGGTGGCTACGGCGCATGCGCGGGCGCGGGTGCTACTACGCATGCGCGGGCGCGGGGGCTACTGCGCATGCGCGGGCGCGGGGGCTACGGCGCATGCGCGGGCGCGGTGGCTACTGCGCATGCGCGGGCGCGGGGTGTACTGCGCATGCGCGGGCGCGGTGGCTACGGCGCATGCGCGGGCGCGGTGGCTACTGCGCATGCGCGGGCGCGGTGGCTACTGCGCATGCGCGGGCGCGCGTGCTACTGCGCATGCGCGGGGTCTACGGCGCATGCGCGGGCGCGGTGGCTACGGCGCATGCGCGGGCGCGGGTGCTACTGCGCATGCGCGGGCGCGGGGGCTACTGCGCATGCGCGGGCGCGGGGGCTACGGCGCATGCGCGGGCGCGGTGGCTACTGCGCATGCGCGGGCGCGGTGGCTACTACGCATGCGCGGGCGCGGTGGCTACTACGCATGCGCGGGCGCGGGGGCTACTGCGCATGCGCGGGCGCGGTGGCTACTGCGCATGCGCGGGCGCGCGTGCTACTGCGCATGCGCGGGGTCTACGGCGCATGCGCGGGCGCGGTGGCTACGGCGCATGCGCGGGCGCGGGTGCTACTGCGCATGCGCGGGCGCGGGGGCTACTGCGCATGCGCGGGCGCGGGGGCTACGGCGCATGCGCGGGCGCGGTGGCTACTGCGCATGCGCGGGCGCGGTGGCTACTGCGCATGCGCGGGCGCGGTGGCTACTACGCATGCGCGGGCGCGGGGGCTACTGCGCATGCGCGGGCGCGGGGGCTACGGCGCATGCGCGGGCGCGGTGGCTACTGCGCATGCGCGGGCGCGGGGTGTACTGCGCATGCGCGGGCGCGGTGGCTACTACGCATGCGCGGGCGCGGGGGCTACTGCGCATGCGCGGGCGCGGGGGCTACGGCGCATGCGCGGGCGCGGTGGCTACTGCGCATGCGCGGGCGCGGTGGCTACGGGGCATGCTCGGGCGCGGTGGCTACTGCGCATGCGCGGGCGCGGTGGCTACGGCGCATGCGCGGGCGCGGTGGCTACTGCGCATGCGCGGGAGAACTGGGCCCCCCTCACCCCCCACTGCGCATGCGCGGGGCGCTGGGCCCGTCCCTGTGCTGGCACTGCTGGGGCACCTGCAGTGCTGGCAGCACCTCTGGGACAAGAGGGACACGGAGGGGCTGGAGCCAGTCCAGGCAAGGGAACGGAGCTGGCAAGGGGTTGGAGAGTTCCTGAGAGAGCTGGGAAAGGGGCACAGCCCGGAGCAAAGGAGGCTCAGGGGGGACCTTGTGGCTCTGGACAAGTCCCTGACAGGAGGGAGCAGCCGGGGGGGTCGGGCTCTGCTCGCAGGGAACAGGGACAGGAGGAGAGGGAACGGCCTCAGGCTGGGCCAGGGGAGGCTCAGGGTGGATATTGGGGAAATTCCTCCATGGAAAGGGCGCTCAGGCCTTGGCACAGCTGCCCAGGGAGGTTTGGAGTGCCCACCCCTGGGAGTGCTCCAACACCTGTGGCTGTGGCATGGGCGGACGTGGTCAGCGCCGGCCGTGCTGGTGCTGGTTGCACTCAGTGATCTCCGAGGTCTTTTCCAACCTTGATTCCGCTCTCAAGGCAGCCCCACGGAGGAGCAGCACAAAAGGCACCCCCAGGCTGCAAGCGGAGGGTTCAGAACACGCTGCGGCAGCAGGAACGAAGCTCTGCAGGATGAAACTGAAAAGGGGAGAAATGCCGAGCTCTGTGAAAGGGAACAACTGAGAGAGCCACAAACGAGCCACCAAACTTCTCACAGGGGACACCACCAGCAGCACAGGTGTGAAGGGACTTCTTTTTGCCCCAGAAGTGTGAATCCACAGCCCAAGCCACGTGCACACACTGCAGATGTGAAGTGTATTTTTACTGCCAGCAAGCACTTGGGAATAAAAAAACCTCAGCCCCAAAGCTTGATGTCTAAACAGCAACACACAAGTTCTAAGCCAGCTGTCGAGAGAAACAAAACACAGCAAAAACAAAGCAGAAAGGGAGCAAAACCTTGTCACACTGGCTGTGTTTCCGAGCGTGACAGCTTCTGCCCATGCTGGGAATGCAGCACCAAACACAAAAATCCTACTGCAACTCCTGGATCCCATAGCAGGAAGGACATGGAGATTCCCCGTGGGAATCAGGGATGCAGGACTCGGCTGTGCTGCCATCACTCCCTCAGGAATAGCCAGGTTTAGCTCCTTCTGTCTGCCCAGAGAGGGGGATTTGCCCCTGGATGCCCTGGAATGTTCCAGGCCAGGCTGCACACTGGGGCTGGGAGCAGCCCGGGACAGTGGGAGGTGTCCCTGCCCGTGGCAGCGCTGGCACTGGATGAGCTTGAAGGTCCTTCCAAGCCCAAATGGTTCTGTGAGTCTTAGAGCCCTGAGATTCTCATGACAGAGGTGGAAGTGCAAGAGCTTAAGGTCCCTTCCCAAAAAAACCCCATTGCACGACTCTGCAGCTTCTGGAGCCCTGGGTCCATGGAAATGCAGTTGCAGAGGAGCTCCGAGGAAATGGGTGTTTTGGGGAGAGCAGAGTGGCTGGAAGAGAGGAACAGGAACAGTCTCCTCGAGCAAGCCCTTGTGTCTCAGGGAGCGGGATCGGCTCGCTCCTAACGCACCGGGTGACTCCCAGAGCGGGGGATGGAAATGCAGCCCAGGTCCGAAAGAAACCTCTGCGCATCATGCGCGGGCGCGCTGCCCCTCTGCGCGGAGCCCCCACTCGGCACGCCCGCACGGGCGCGGTGGCTACCGCGCATGCGCGGGCGCGGTGGCTACTGCGCATGCGCGGGCGCGGTGGCTACGGCACATGCGCGGGCGCGGTGGCTAGTGCGCATGCGCGGGCGCGGGGGCTACTGCGCATGCGGGGGCGCGGTGGCTACTGCGCATGCGGGGGCGCGGTGGCTACTGCGCATGCGCGGGCGTGGGGTGTACTGCGCATGCGCGGGCGCGGTGGCTACGGCGCATGCGCGGGCGCGGTGGCTACGGCGCATGCGCGGGCGCGGTGGCTACTGCGCATGCGCGGGCGCGGGTGCTACTGCGCATGCGCGGGGTCTACGGCGCATGCGCGGGCGCGGTGGCTACGGCGCATGCGCGGGCGCGGGTGCTACTACGCATGCGCGGGCGCGGGGGCTACTGCGCATGCGCGGGCGCGGGGGCTACGGCGCATGCGCGGGCGCGGTGGCTACTGCGCATGCGCGGGCGCGGGGTGTACTGCGCATGCTCGGGCGCGGTGGCTACTACGCATGCGCGGGCGCGGGGGCTACTGCGCATGCGCGGGCGCGGTGGCTACTGCGCATGCGCGGACGCGCTGGCCCTACCCCCACACCACTGCGCATGCGCGGGAGAACTGGGCCCCCCTCACCCCCCACTGCGCATGCGCGGGGCGCTGGGCCCGTCCCTGTGCTGGCACTGCTGGGGCACCTGCAGTGCTGGCAGCACCTCTGGGACAAGAGGGACACGGAGGGGCTGGAGCGAGTCCAGGCAAGGGAACGGAGCTGGCAAGGGGCTGGAGAGTTCCTGAGAGAGCTGGGAAAGGGGCACAGCCCGGAGCAAAGGAGGCTCAGGGGGGACCTTGTGGCTCTGGACAAGTCCCTGACAGGAGGGAGCAGCCGGGGGGGTCGGGCTCTGCTCGCAGGGAACAGGGACAGGAGGAGAGGGAACGGCCTCAGGCTGGGCCAGGGGAGGCTCAGGGTGGATATTGGGGAAATTCCTCCATGGAAAGGGCGCTCAGGCCTTGGCACAGCTGCCCAGGGAGGTTTGGAGTGCCCACCCCTGGGAGTGCTCCAACACCTGTGGCTGTGGCATGGGCGGACGTGGTCAGCGCCGGCCGTGCTGGTGCTGGTTGCACTCAGTGATCTCCGAGGTCTTTTCCAACCTTGATTCCGCTCTCAAGGCAGCCCCACGGAGGAGCAGCACAAAAGGCACCCCCAGGCTGCGAGCGGAGGGTTCAGAACACGCTGCGGCAGCAGGAACGAAGCTCTGCAGGATGAAACTGAAAAGGGGAGAAATGCCGAGCTCTGTGAAAGGGAACAACTGAGAGAGCCACAAACGAGCCACCAAACTTCTCACAGGGGACACCACCAGCAGCACAGGTGTGAAGGGACTTCTTTTTGCCCCAGAAGTGTGAATCCACAGCCCAAGCCACGTGCACACACTGCAGATGTGAAGTGTATTTTTACTGCCAGCAAGCACTTGGGAATAAAAAAACCTCAGCCCCAAAGCTTGATGTCTAAACAGCAACACACAAGTTCTAAGCCAGCTGTCGAGAGAAACAAAACACAGCAAAAACAAAGCAGAAAGGGAGCAAAACCTTGTCACACTGGCTGTGTTTCCGAGCGTGACAGCTTCTGCCCATGCTGGGAATGCAGCACCAAACACAAAAATCCTACTGCAACTCCTGGATCCCATAGCAGGAAGGACATGGAGATTCCCCGTGGGAATCAGGGATGCAGGACTCGGCTGTGCTGCCATCACTCCCTCAGGAATAGCCAGGTTTAGCTCCTTCTGTCTGCCCAGAGAGGGGGATTTGCCCCTGGATGCCCTGGAATGTTCCAGGCCAGGCTGCACACTGGGGCTGGGAGCAGCCCGGGACAGTGGGAGGTGTCCCTGCCCGTGGCAGCGCTGGCACTGGATGAGCTTGAAGGTCCTTCCAAGCCCAAATGGTTCTGTGAGTCTTAGAGCCCTGAGATTCTCATGACAGAGGTGGAAGTGCAAGAGCTTAAGGTCCCTTCCCAAAAAAACCCCATTGCACGACTCTGCAGCTTCTGGAGCCCTGGGTCCATGGAAATGCAGTTGCAGAGGAGCTCCGAGGAAATGGGTGTTTTGGGGAGAGCAGAGTGGCTGGAAGAGAGGAACAGGAACAGTCTCCTCGAGCAAGCCCTTGTGTCTCAGGGAGCGGGATCGGCTCGCTCCTAACGCACCGGGTGACTCCCAGAGCGGGGGATGGAAATGCAGCCCAGGTCCGAAAGAAACCTCTGCGCATCATGCGCGGGCGCGCTGCCCCTCTGCGCGGAGCCCCCACTCGGCACGCCCGCACGGGCGCGGTGGCTACTGCGCATGCGCGGGCGCGGTGGCTACTGCGCATGCGCGGGCGCGGTGGCTACGGCACATGCGCGGGCGCGGGGGCTACTGCGCATGCGCGGGCGCGGGGGCTACTGCGCATGCGGGGGCGCGGTGGCTACTGCGCATGCGGGGGCGCGGTGGCTACTGCGCATGCGCGGGCGTGGGGTGTACTGCGCATGCGCGGGCGCGGTGGCTACGGCGCATGCGCGGGCGCGGTGGCTACGGCGCATGCGCGGGCGCGGTGGCTACTGCGCATGCGCGGGCGCGGGTGCTACTGCGCATGCGCGGGGTCTACGGCGCATGCGCGGGCGCGGTGGCTACGGCGCATGCGCGGGCGCGGGTGCTACTACGCATGCGCGGGCGCGGGGGCTACTGCGCATGCGCGGGCGCGGGTGCTACGGCGCATGCGCGGGCGCGGGGGCTACTGCGCATGCGGGGGCGCGGTGGCTACTGCGCATGCGGGGGCGCGGTGGCTACTGCGCATGCGCGGGCGCGGGGTCTACGGCGCATGCGCGGGCGCGGTGGCTACGGCGCATGCGCGGGCGCGGTGGCTACTGCGCATGCGCGGGCGCGGGTGCTACTGCGCATGCGCGGGGTCTACGGCGCATGCGCGGGCGCGGTGGCTACGGCGCATGCGCGGGCGCGGGTGCTACTACGCATGCGCGGGCGCGGGGGCTACTGCGCATGCGCGGGCGCGGGGGCTACGGCGCATGCGCGGGCGCGGTGGCTACTGCGAATGCGCGGGCGCGGGTGCTACTACGCATGCGCGGACGCGCTGGCCCTACCCCCACACCACTGCGCATGCGCGGGAGAACTGGGCCCCCCTCACCCCCCACTGCGCATGCGCGGGGCGCTGGGCCCGTCCCTGTGCTGGCACTGCTGGGGCACCTGCAGTGCTGGCAGCACCTCTGGGACAAGAGGGTCACGGAGGGGCTGGAGCCAGTCCAGGCAAGGGAACGGAGCTGGCAAGGGGTTGGAGAGTTCCTGAGAGAGCTGGGAAAGGGGCACAGCCCGGAGCAAAGGAGGCTCAGGGGGGACCTTGTGGCTCTGGACAAGTCCCTGACAGGAGGGAGCAGCCGGGGGGGTCGGGCTCTGCTCGCAGGGAACAGGGACAGGAGGAGAGGGAACGGCCTCAGGCTGGGCCAGGGGAGGCTCAGGGTGGATATTGGGGAAATTCCTCCATGGAAAGGGCGCTCAGGCCTTGGCACAGCTGCCCAGGGAGGTTTGGAGTGCCCACCCCTGGGAGTGCTCCAACACCTGTGGCTGTGGCATGGGCGGACGTGGTCAGCGCCGGCCGTGCTGGTGCTGGTTGCACTCAGTGATCTCCGAGGTCTTTTCCAACCTTGATTCCGCTCTCAAGGCAGCCCCACGGAGGAGCAGCACAAAAGGCACCCCCAGGCTGCGAGCGGAGGGTTCAGAACACGCTGCGGCAGCAGGAACGAAGCTCTGCAGGATGAAACTGAAAAGGGGAGAAATGCCGAGCTCTGTGAAAGGGAACAACTGAGAGAGCCACAAACGAGCCACCAAACTTCTCACAGGGGACACCACCAGCAGCACAGGTGTGAAGGGACTTCTTTTTGCCCCAGAAGTGTGAATCCACAGCCCAAGCCACGTGCACACACTGCAGATGTGAAGTGTATTTTTACTGCCAGCAAGCACTTGGGAATAAAAAAACCTCAGCCCCAAAGCTTGATGTCTAAACAGCAACACACAAGTTCTAAGCCAGCTGTCGAGAGAAACAAAACACAGCAAAAACAAAGCAGAAAGGGAGCAAAACCTTGTCACACTGGCTGTGTTTCCGAGCGTGACAGCTTCTGCCATGCTGGGAATGCAGCACCAAACACAAAAATCCTACTGCAACTCCTGGATCCCATAGCAGGAAGGACATGGAGATTCCCCGTGGGAATCAGGGATGCAGGACTCGGCTGTGCTGCCATCACTCCCTCAGGAATAGCCAGGTTTAGCTCCTTCTGTCTGCCCAGAGAGGGGGATTTGCCCCTGGATGCCCTGGAATGTTCCAGGCCAGGCTGCACACTGGGGCTGGGAGCAGCCCGGGACAGTGGGAGGTGTCCCTGCCCGTGGCAGCGCTGGCACTGGATGAGCTTGAAGGTCCTTCCAAGCCCAAATGGTTCTGTGAGTCTTAGAGCCCTGAGATTCTCATGACAGAGGTGGAAGTGCAAGAGCTTAAGGTCCCTTCCCAAAAAAACCCCATTGCACGACTCTGCAGCTTCTGGAGCCCTGGGTCCATGGAAATGCAGTTGCAGAGGAGCTCCGAGGAAATGGGTGTTTTGGGGAGAGCAGAGTGGCTGGAAGAGAGGAACAGGAACAGTCTCCTCGAGCAAGCCCTTGTGTCTCAGGGAGCGGGATCGGCTCGCTCCTAACGCACCGGGTGACTCCCAGAGCGGGGGATGGAAATGCAGCCCAGGTCCGAAAGAAACCTCTGCGCATCATGCGCGGGCGCGCTGCCCCTCTGCGCGGAGCCCCCACTCGGCACGCCCGCACGGGCGCGGTGGCTACCGCGCATGCGCGGGCGCGGTGGCTACTGCGCATGCGCGGGCGCGGTGGCTACGGCACATGCGCGGGCGCGGGGGCTACTGCGCATGCGCGGGCGCGGGGGCTACTGCGCATGCGGGGGCGCGGTGGCTACTGCGCATGCGGGGGCGCGGTGGCTACTGCGCATGCGCGGGCGTGGGGTGTACTGCGCATGCGCGGGCGCGGTGGCTACGGCGCATGCGCGGGCGCGGTGGCTACGGCGCATGCGCGGGCGCGGTGGCTACTGCGCATGCGCGGGCGCGCGTGGTACTGCGCATGCGCCGGGTCTACGGCGCATGCGCGGGCGCGGTGGCTACGGCGCATGCGCGGGCGCGGGTGCTACTACGCATGCGCGGGCGCGGGGGCTACGGCGCATGCGCGGGCGCGGTGGCTACTGCGCATGCGCGGGCGCGGGGTGTACTGCGCATGCGCGGGCGCGGTGGCTACGGCGCATGCGCGGGCGCGCGTGCTACTGCGCATGCGCGGGGTCTACGGCGCATGCGCGGGCGCGGTGGCTACGGCGCATGCGCGGGCGCGGGTGCTACTACGCATGCGCGGGCGCGGGGGCTACGGCGCATGCGCGGGCGCGGTGGCTACGGCGCATGCGCGGGCGCGGTGGCTACTGCGCATGCGCGGGCGCGGGGTGTACTGCGCATGCGCGGGCGCGGTGGCTACGGCGCATGCGCGGGCGCGGGGGCTACGGCGCATGCGCGGGATCGGGTGCTACTACGCATGCGCGGGCGCGGTGGCTACTGCGCATGCGCGGGCGCGGGGGCTACGGCGCATGCGCGGGCGCGGTGGCTGCGGCGCATGCGCGGGCGCGGTGGCTACTGCGCATGCGCGAGGGTGTGGGCTACTGCGCATGCGCGGGCGCGGTGGCTACGGCGCATGCGCGGGCGAAGTGGCTACTGCGCATGCGCGGGCGCGGGGGCTACGGCGCATGCGCGGGCGTGGGCGCGGTGGCTACGGCGCATGCGCGGGCGCGGGGTCTACGGCGCATGCGCGGGCGCGGGGGCTACTGCGCATGCGCGGGCGCGGCTGGTCCGGCGCATGCGCGGGCGCGGGGGTTACGGCGCTTGCGCGGGCGCGGGGGATACTGCGCATGCGCGGGCCCGGTGGCTACTGCGCATGCGCGGGCGCGGGGGCTACGGCGCATGCGCGGGCGCGGTGGCTACTGCGCATGCGCGGGCGCGGGGTCTACGGCGCATGCGCGGGCGCGGTGGCTACTGCGCATGCCCGGGCGCGGTGGCTACTGCGCATGCGCGGGCGCGGGGGCTACGGCGCATGCGCGGGCGCGGTGGCTACTGCGCATGCGCGGGCGCGGGGTGTACTGCGCATGCGCGGGCTCGGTGGCTACGGCGCATGCGCGGGCGCGGTGGCTACGGGGCATGCTCGGGCGCGGTGGCTACTGCGCATGCGCGGGCGCGGTGGCTACTGCGCATGCGCGGGAGAACTGGGCCCCCCTCACCCCCCACTGCGCATGCGCGGGGCGCTGGGCCCGTCCCTGTGCTGGCACTGCTGGGGCACCTGCAGTGCTGGCAGCACCTCTGGGACAAGAGGGACACGGAGGGGCTGGAGCGAGTCCAGGCAAGGGAACGGAGCTGGCAAGGGGTTGGAGAGTTCCTGAGAGAGCTGGGAAAGGGGCACAGCCCGGAGCAAAGGAGGCTCAGGGGGGACCTTGTGGCTCTGGACAAGTCCCTGACAGGAGGGAGCAGCCGGGGGGGTCGGGCTCTGCTCGCAGGGAACAGGGACAGGAGGAGAGGGAACGGCCTCAGGCTGGGCCAGGGGAGGCTCAGGGTGGATATTGGGGAAATTCCTCCATGGAAAGGGCGCTCAGGCCTTGGCACAGCTGCCCAGGGAGGTTTGGAGTGCCCACCCCTGGGAGTGCTCCAACACCTGTGGCTGTGGCATGGGCGGACGTGGTCAGCGCCGGCCGTGCTGGTGCTGGTTGCACTCAGTGATCTCCGAGGTCTTTTCCAACCTTGATTCCGCTCTCAAGGCAGCCCCACGGAGGAGCAGCACAAAAGGCACCCCCAGGCTGCGAGCGGAGGGTTCAGAACACGCTGCGGCAGCAGGAACGAAGCTCTGCAGGATGAAACTGAAAAGGGGAGAAATGCCGAGCTCTGTGAAAGGGAACAACTGAGAGAGCCACAAACGAGCCACCAAACTTCTCACAGGGGACACCACCAGCAGCACAGGTGTGAAGGGACTTCTTTTTGCCCCAGAAGTGTGAATCCACAGCCCAAGCCACGTGCACACACTGCAGATGTGAAGTGTATTTTTACTGCCAGCAAGCACTTGGGAATAAAAAAACCTCAGCCCCAAAGCTTGATGTCTAAACAGCAACACACAAGTTCTAAGCCAGCTGTCGAGAGAAACAAAACACAGCAAAAACAAAGCAGAAAGGGAGCAAAACCTTGTCACACTGGCTGTGTTTCCGAGCGTGACAGCTTCTGCCATGCTGGGAATGCAGCACCAAACACAAAAATCCTACTGCAACTCCTGGATCCCATAGCAGGAAGGACATGGAGATTCCCCGTGGGAATCAGGGATGCAGGACTCGGCTGTGCTGCCATCACTCCCTCAGGAATAGCCAGGTTTAGCTCCTTCTGTCTGCCCAGAGAGGGGGATTTGCCCCTGGATGCCCTGGAATGTTCCAGGCCAGGCTGCACACTGGGGCTGGGAGCAGCCCGGGACAGTGGGAGGTGTCCCTGCCCGTGGCAGCGCTGGCACTGGATGAGCTTGAAGGTCCTTCCAAGCCCAAATGGTTCTGTGAGTCTTAGAGCCCTGAGATTCTCATGACAGAGGTGGAAGTGCAAGAGCTTAAGGTCCCTTCCCAAAAAAACCCCATTGCACGACTCTGCAGCTTCTGGAGCCCTGGGTCCATGGAAATGCAGTTGCAGAGGAGCTCCGAGGAAATGGGTGTTTTGGGGAGAGCAGAGTGGCTGGAAGAGAGGAACAGGAACAGTCTCCTCGAGCAAGCCCTTGTGTCTCAGGGAGCGGGATCGGCTCGCTCCTAACGCACCGGGTGACTCCCAGAGCGGGGGATGGAAATGCAGCCCAGGTCCGAAAGAAACCTCTGCGCATCATGCGCGGGCGCGCTGCCCCTCTGCGCGGAGCCCCCACTCGGCACGCCCGCACGGGCGCGGTGGCTACTGCGCATGCGCGGGCGCGGTGGCTACTGCGCATGCGCGGGCGCGGTGGCTACGGCACATGCGCGGGCGCGGGGGCTACTGCGCATGCGCGGGCGCGGGGGCTACTGCGCATGCGGGGGCGCGGTGGCTACTGCGCATGCGGGGGCGCGGTGGCTACTGCGCATGCGCGGGCGTGGGGTGTACTGCGCATGCGCGGGCGCGGGGTCTACGGCGCATGCGCGGGCGCGGTGGCTACGGCGCATGCGCGGGCGCGGTGGCTACTGCGCATGCGCGGGCGCGGGTGCTACTGCGCATGCGCGGGGTCTACGGCGCATGCGCGGGCGCGGTGGCTACGGCGCATGCGCGGGCGCGGGTGCTACTACGCATGCGCGGGCGCGGGGGCTACTGCGCATGCGCGGGCGCGGGTGCTACGGCGCATGCGCGGGCGCGGGGGCTACTGCGCATGCGGGGGCGCGGTGGCTACTGCGCATGCGGGGGCGCGGTGGCTACTGCGCATGCGCGGGCGTGGGGTGTACTGCGCATGCGCGGGCGCGGGGTCTACGGCGCATGCGCGGGCGCGGTGGCTACGGCGCATGCGCGGGCGCGGTGGCTACTGCGCATGCGCGGGCGCGGGTGCTACTGCGCATGCGCGGGGTCTACGGCGCATGCGCGGGCGCGGTGGCTACGGCGCATGCGCGGGCGCGGGTGCTACTACGCATGCGCGGGCGCGGGGGCTACTGCGCATGCGCGGGCGCGGGGGCTACGGCGCATGCGCGGGCGCGGTGGCTACTGCGAATGCGCGGGCGCGGGTGCTACTACGCATGCGCGGACGCGCTGGCCCTACCCCCACACCACTGCGCATGCGCGGGAGAACTGGGCCCCCCTCACCCCCCACTGCGCATGCGCGGGGCGCTGGGCCCGTCCCTGTGCTGGCACTGCTGGGGCACCTGCAGTGCTGGCAGCACCTCTGGGACAAGAGGGACACGGAGGGGCTGGAGCCAGTCCAGGCAAGGGAACGGAGCTGGCAAGGGGTTGGAGAGTTCCTGAGAGAGCTGGGAAAGGGGCACAGCCCGGAGCAAAGGAGGCTCAGGGGGGACCTTGTGGCTCTGGACAAGTCCCTGACAGGAGGGAGCAGCCGGGGGGGTCGGGCTCTGCTCGCAGGGAACAGGGACAGGAGGAGAGGGAACGGCCTCAGGCTGGGCCAGGGGAGGCTCAGGGTGGATATTGGGGAAATTCCTCCATGGAAAGGGCGCTCAGGCCTTGGCACAGCTGCCCAGGGAGGTTTGGAGTGCCCACCCCTGGGAGTGCTCCAACACCTGTGGCTGTGGCATGGGCGGACGTGGTCAGCGCCGGCCGTGCTGGTGCTGGTTGCACTCAGTGATCTCCGAGGTCTTTTCCAACCTTGATTCCGCTCTCAAGGCAGCCCCACGGAGGAGCAGCACAAAAGGCACCCCCAGGCTGCGAGCGGAGGGTTCAGAACACGCTGCGGCAGCAGGAACGAAGCTCTGCAGGATGAAACTGAAAAGGGGAGAAATGCCGAGCTCTGTGAAAGGGAACAACTGAGAGAGCCACAAACGAGCCACCAAACTTCTCACAGGGGACACCACCAGCAGCACAGGTGTGAAGGGACTTCTTTTTGCCCCAGAAGTGTGAATCCACAGCCCAAGCCACGTGCACACACTGCAGATGTGAAGTGTATTTTTACTGCCAGCAAGCACTTGGGAATAAAAAAACCTCAGCCCCAAAGCTTGATGTCTAAACAGCAACACACAAGTTCTAAGCCAGCTGTCGAGAGAAACAAAACACAGCAAAAACAAAGCAGAAAGGGAGCAAAACCTTGTCACACTGGCTGTGTTTCCGAGCGTGACAGCTTCTGCCCATGCTGGGAATGCAGCACCAAACACAAAAATCCTACTGCAACTCCTGGATCCCATAGCAGGAAGGACATGGAGATTCCCCGTGGGAATCAGGGATGCAGGACTCGGCTGTGCTGCCATCACTCCCTCAGGAATAGCCAGGTTTAGCTCCTTCTGTCTGCCCAGAGAGGGGGATTTGCCCCTGGATGCCCTGGAATGTTCCAGGCCAGGCTGCACACTGGGGCTGGGAGCAGCCCGGGACAGTGGGAGGTGTCCCTGCCCGTGGCAGCGCTGGCACTGGATGAGCTTGAAGGTCCTTCCAAGCCCAAATGGTTCTGTGAGTCTTAGAGCCCTGAGATTCTCATGACAGAGGTGGAAGTGCAAGAGCTTAAGGTCCCTTCCCAAAAAAACCCCATTGCACGACTCTGCAGCTTCTGGAGCCCTGGGTCCATGGAAATGCAGTTGCAGAGGAGCTCCGAGGAAATGGGTGTTTTGGGGAGAGCAGAGTGGCTGGAAGAGAGGAACAGGAACAGTCTCCTCGAGCAAGCCCTTGTGTCTCAGGGAGCGGGATCGGCTCGCTCCTAACGCACCGGGTGACTCCCAGAGCGGGGGATGGAAATGCAGCCCAGGTCCGAAAGAAACCTCTGCGCATCATGCGCGGGCGCGCTGCCCCTCTGCGCGGAGCCCCCACTCGGCACGCCCGCACGGGCGCGGTGGCTACCGCGCATGCGCGGGCGCGGTGGCTACTGCGCATGCGCGGGCGCGGTGGCTACGGCACATGCGCGGGCGCGGGGGCTACTGCGCATGCGCGGGCGCGGGGGCTACTGCGCATGCGGGGGCGCGGTGGCTACTGCGCATGCGGGGGCGCGGTGGCTACTGCGCATGCGCGGGCGTGGGGTGTACTGCGCATGCGCGGGCGCGGTGGCTACGGCGCATGCGCGGGCGCGGTGGCTACTGCGCATGCGCGGGCGCGGGTGCTACTGCGCATGCGCGGGGTCTACGGCGCATGCGCGGGCGCGGTGGCTACGGCGCATGCGCGGGCGCGGGTGCTACTACGCATGCGCGGGCGCGGGGGCTACTGCGCATGCGCGGGCGCGGGGGCTACGGCGCATGCGCGGGCGCGGTGGCTACTGCGCATGCGCGGGCGCGGGGTGTACTGCGCATGCGCGGGCGCGGTGGCTACGGCGCATGCGCGGGCGCGGTGGCTACTGCGCATGCGCCAGCGCGGTGGCTACTGCGCATGCGCGGGCGCGCGTGCTACTGCGCATGCGCGGGGTCTACGGCGCATGCGCGGGCGCGGTGGCTACGGCGCATGCGCGGGCGCGGGTGCTACTGCGCATGCGCGGGCGCGGGGGCTACTGCGCATGCGCGGGCGCGGGGTCTACGGCGCATGCGCGGGCGCGGTGGCTACTGCGCATGCGCGGGCGCGGGGTGTACTGCGCATGCTCGGGCGCGGTGGCTACTACGCATGCGCGGGCGCGGGGGCTACTGCGCATGCGCGGGCGCGGTGGCTACTGCGCATGCGCGGACGCGCTGGCCCTACCCCCACACCACTGCGCATGCGCGGGAGAACTGGGCCCCCCTCACCCCCCACTGCGCATGCGCGGGGCGCTGGGCCCGTCCCTGTGCTGGCACTGCTGGGGCACCTGCAGTGCTGGCAGCACCTCTGGGACAAGAGGGACACGGAGGGGCTGGAGCGAGTCCAGGCAAGGGAACGGAGCTGGCAAGGGGCTGGAGAGTTCCTGAGAGAGCTGGGAAAGGGGCACAGCCCGGAGCAAAGGAGGCTCAGGGGGGACCTTGTGGCTCTGGACAAGTCCCTGACAGGAGGGAGCAGCCGGGGGGGTCGGGCTCTGCTCGCAGGGAACAGGGACAGGAGGAGAGGGAACGGCCTCAGGCTGGGCCAGGGGAGGCTCAGGGTGGATATTGG
Source organism: Coloeus monedula (assembly GCF_965178545.1). Lineage (NCBI taxonomy): Eukaryota > Metazoa > Chordata > Aves > Passeriformes > Corvidae > Coloeus > Coloeus monedula. The sequence goes on from NW_028120461.1 coordinate 69,593, forward strand.
GGAAATTCCTCCATGGAAAGGGCGCTCAGGCCTTGGCACAGCTGCCCAGGGAGGTTTGGAGTGCCCACCCCTGGGAGTGCTCCAACACCTGTGGCTGTGGCATGGGCGGACGTGGTCAGCGCCGGCCGTGCTGGTGCTGGTTGCACTCAGTGATCTCCGAGGTCTTTTCCAACCTTGATTCCGCTCTCAAGGCAGCCCCACGGAGGAGCAGCACAAAAGGCACCCCCAGGCTGCGAGCGGAGGGTTCAGAACACGCTGCGGCAGCAGGAACGAAGCTCTGCAGGATGAAACTGAAAAGGGGAGAAATGCCGAGCTCTGTGAAAGGGAACAACTGAGAGAGCCACAAACGAGCCACCAAACTTCTCACAGGGGACACCACCAGCAGCACAGGTGTGAAGGGACTTCTTTTTGCCCCAGAAGTGTGAATCCACAGCCCAAGCCACGTGCACACACTGCAGATGTGAAGTGTATTTTTACTGCCAGCAAGCACTTGGGAATAAAAAAACCTCAGCCCCAAAGCTTGATGTCTAAACAGCAACACACAAGTTCTAAGCCAGCTGTCGAGAGAAACAAAACACAGCAAAAACAAAGCAGAAAGGGAGCAAAACCTTGTCACACTGGCTGTGTTTCCGAGCGTGACAGCTTCTGCCCATGCTGGGAATGCAGCACCAAACACAAAAATCCTACTGCAACTCCTGGATCCCATAGCAGGAAGGACATGGAGATTCCCCGTGGGAATCAGGGATGCAGGACTCGGCTGTGCTGCCATCACTCCCTCAGGAATAGCCAGGTTTAGCTCCTTCTGTCTGCCCAGAGAGGGGGATTTGCCCCTGGATGCCCTGGAATGTTCCAGGCCAGGCTGCACACTGGGGCTGGGAGCAGCCCGGGACAGTGGGAGGTGTCCCTGCCCGTGGCAGCGCTGGCACTGGATGAGCTTGAAGGTCCTTCCAAGCCCAAATGGTTCTGTGAGTCTTAGAGCCCTGAGATTCTCATGACAGAGGTGGAAGTGCAAGAGCTTAAGGTCCCTTCCCAAAAAAACCCCATTGCACGACTCTGCAGCTTCTGGAGCCCTGGGTCCATGGAAATGCAGTTGCAGAGGAGCTCCGAGGAAATGGGTGTTTTGGGGAGAGCAGAGTGGCTGGAAGAGAGGAACAGGAACAGTCTCCTCGAGCAAGCCCTTGTGTCTCAGGGAGCGGGATCGGCTCGCTCCTAACGCACCGGGTGACTCCCAGAGCGGGGGATGGAAATGCAGCCCAGGTCCGAAAGAAACCTCTGCGCATCATGCGCGGGCGCGCTGCCCCTCTGCGCGGAGACCCCACTCGGCACGCCCGCACGGGCGCGGTGGCTACTGCGCATGCGCGGGCGCGGTGGCTACTGCGCATGCGCGGGCGCGGTGGCTACGGCACATGCGCGGGCGCGGGGGCTACTGCGCATGCGCGGGCGCGGGGGCTACTGCGCATGCGGGGGCGCGGTGGCTACTGCGCATGCGCGGGCGTGGGGTGTACTGCGCATGCGCGGGCGCGGGGTCTACGGCGCATGCGCGGGCGCGGTGGCTACGGCGCATGCGCGGGCGCGGTGGCTACTGCGCATGCGCGGGCGCGGGTGCTACTGCGCATGCGCGGGGTCTACGGCGCATGCGCGGGCGCGGTGGCTACGGCGCATGCGCGGGCGCGGGTGCTACTACGCATGCGCGGGCGCGGGGGCTACTGCGCATGCGCGGGCGCGGGTGCTACGGCGCATGCGCGGGCGCGGGGGCTACTGCGCATGCGGGGGCGCGGTGGCTACTGCGCATGCGGGGGCGCGGTGGCTACTGCGCATGCGCGCGCGTGGGGTGTACTGCGCATGCGCGGGCGCGGGGTCTACGGCGCATGCGTGGGCGCGGTGGCTACGGCGCATGCGCGGGCGCGGTGGCTACTGCGCATGCGCGGGCGCGGGTGCTACTGCGCATGCGCGGGGTCTACGGCGCATGCGCGGGCGCGGTGGCTACGGCGCATGCGCGGGCGCGGTGGCTACGGCGCATGCGCGGGCGCGGTGGCTACTGCGCATGCGCGGGAGAACTGGGCCCCCCTCACCCCCCACTGCGCATGCGCGGGGCGCTGGGCCCGTCCCTGTGCTGGCACTGCTGGGGCACCTGCAGTGCTGGCAGCACCTCTGGGACAAGAGGGACACGGAGGGGCTGGAGCGAGTCCAGGCAAGGGAACGGAGCTGGCAAGGGGCTGGAGAGTTCCTGAGAGAGCTGGGAAAGGGGCACAGCCCGGAGCAAAGGAGGCTCAGGGGGGACCTTGTGGCTCTGGACAAGTCCCTGACAGGAGGGAGCAGCCGGGGGGGTCGGGCTCTGCTCGCAGGGAACAGGGACAGGAGGAGAGGGAACGGCCTCAGGCTGGGCCAGGGGAGGCTCAGGGTGGATATTGGGGAAATTCCTCCATGGAAAGGGCGCTCAGGCCTTGGCACAGCTGCCCAGGGAGGTTTGGAGTGCCCACCCCTGGGAGTGCTCCAACACCTGTGGCTGTGGCATGGGCGGACGTGGTCAGCGCCGGCCGTGCTGGTGCTGGTTGCACTCAGTGATCTCCGAGGTCTTTTCCAACCTTGATTCCGCTCTCAAGGCAGCCCCACGGAGGAGCAGCACAAAAGGCACCCCCAGGCTGCGAGCGGAGGGTTCAGAACACGCTGCGGCAGCAGGAACGAAGCTCTGCAGGATGAAACTGAAAAGGGGAGAAATGCCGAGCTCTGTGAAAGGGAACAACTGAGAGAGCCACAAACGAGCCACCAAACTTCTCACAGGGGACACCACCAGCAGCACAGGTGTGAAGGGACTTCTTTTTGCCCCAGAAGTGTGAATCCACAGCCCAAGCCACGTGCACACACTGCAGATGTGAAGTGTATTTTTACTGCCAGCAAGCACTTGGGAATAAAAAAACCTCAGCCCCAAAGCTTGATGTCTAAACAGCAACACACAAGTTCTAAGCCAGCTGTCGAGAGAAACAAAACACAGCAAAAACAAAGCAGAAAGGGAGCAAAACCTTGTCACACTGGCTGTGTTTCCGAGCGTGACAGCTTCTGCCCATGCTGGGAATGCAGCACCAAACACAAAAATCCTACTGCAACTCCTGGATCCCATAGCAGGAAGGACATGGAGATTCCCCGTGGGAATCAGGGATGCAGGACTCGGCTGTGCTGCCATCACTCCCTCAGGAATAGCCAGGTTTAGCTCCTTCTGTCTGCCCAGAGAGGGGGATTTGCCCCTGGATGCCCTGGAATGTTCCAGGCCAGGCTGCACACTGGGGCTGGGAGCAGCCCGGGACAGTGGGAGGTGTCCCTGCCCGTGGCAGCGCTGGCACTGGATGAGCTTGAAGGTCCTTCCAAGCCCAAATGGTTCTGTGAGTCTTAGAGCCCTGAGATTCTCATGACAGAGGTGGAAGTGCAAGAGCTTAAGGTCCCTTCCCAAAAAAACCCCATTGCACGACTCTGCAGCTTCTGGAGCCCTGGGTCCATGGAAATGCAGTTGCAGAGGAGCTCCGAGGAAATGGGTGTTTTGGGGAGAGCAGAGTGGCTGGAAGAGAGGAACAGGAACAGTCTCCTCGAGCAAGCCCTTGTGTCTCAGGGAGCGGGATCGGCTCGCTCCTAACGCACCGGGTGACTCCCAGAGCGGGGGATGGAAATGCAGCCCAGGTCCGAAAGAAACCTCTGCGCATCATGCGCGGGCGCGCTGCCCCTCTGCGCGGAGCCCCCACTCGGCACGCCCGCACGGGCGCGGTGGCTACTGCGCATGCGCGGGCGCGGTGGCTACTGCGCATGCGCGGGCGCGGTGGCTACGGCACATGCGCGGGCGCGGGGGCTACTGCGCATGCGCGGGCGCGGGGGCTACTGCGCATGCGGGGGCGCGGTGGCTACTGCGCATGCGGGGGCGCGGTGGCTACTGCGAATGCGCGGGCGCGGGTGCTACTACGCATGCGCGGGCGCGGGGGCTACTGCGCATGCGCGGGCGCGGGGGCTACGGCGCATGCGCGGGCGCGGTGGCTACTGCGAATGCGCGGGCGCGGGTGCTACTACGCATGCGCGGACGCGCTGGCCCTACCCCCACACCACTGCGCATGCGCGGGAGAACTGGGCCCCCCTCACCCCCCACTGCGCATGCGCGGGGCGCTGGGCCCGTCCCTGTGCTGGCACTGCTGGGGCACCTGCAGTGCTGGCAGCACCTCTGGGACAAGAGGGACACGGAGGGGCTGGAGCCAGTCCAGGCAAGGGAACGGAGCTGGCAAGGGGTTGGAGAGTTCCTGAGAGAGCTGGGAAAGGGGCACAGCCCGGAGCAAAGGAGGCTCAGGGGGGACCTTGTGGCTCTGGACAAGTCCCTGACAGGAGGGAGCAGCCGGGGGGGTCGGGCTCTGCTCGCAGGGAACAGGGACAGGAGGAGAGGGAACGGCCTCAGGCTGGGCCAGGGGAGGCTCAGGGTGGATATTGGGGAAATTCCTCCATGGAAAGGGCGCTCAGGCCTTGGCACAGCTGCCCAGGGAGGTTTGGAGTGCCCACCCCTGGGAGTGCTCCAACACCTGTGGCTGTGGCATGGGCGGACGTGGTCAGCGCCGGCCGTGCTGGTGCTGGTTGCACTCAGTGATCTCCGAGGTCTTTTCCAACCTTGATTCCGCTCTCAAGGCAGCCCCACGGAGGAGCAGCACAAAAGGCACCCCCAGGCTGCGAGCGGAGGGTTCAGAACACGCTGCGGCAGCAGGAACGAAGCTCTGCAGGATGAAACTGAAAAGGGGAGAAATGCCGAGCTCTGTGAAAGGGAACAACTGAGAGAGCCACAAACGAGCCACCAAACTTCTCACAGGGGACACCACCAGCAGCACAGGTGTGAAGGGACTTCTTTTTGCCCCAGAAGTGTGAATCCACAGCCCAAGCCACGTGCACACACTGCAGATGTGAAGTGTATTTTTACTGCCAGCAAGCACTTGGGAATAAAAAAACCTCAGCCCCAAAGCTTGATGTCTAAACAGCAACACACAAGTTCTAAGCCAGCT